>NW_025810150.1:0-2736 GCF_022045245.1 Lucilia cuprina
ACTATAGACTAGACTATAGACTAGAATATAGACTAGACTATAGACTAGACTATAGACTAGACTATAGACTAGACTAGACTATAGGCTAGACTATAGACTAGACTATAGTCTAGTCTATACTATAGACTAGACTATGCTATAGACTAGACTATAGACTAGACTATACTATACTATAGAGTAGACTATATAGTCTAGTCTAGTCTAGTCTATAATCTAAACTTTAGATTAGTCTATAGTTTAGTCTATAATCTTATGTATTGTCTAGATTACAGACTAGACTATTGACCGTACCATAGACTAGATACTAAACAAGAACATAGATTATATTCTAGACTATAGACTAGAGTTTAGATTAGGCTACAGTTTAGAGTATAGACTAGACTTTAGGCAAGACTATAGTCCAAACGATAGACTACACTATATTCCAAAATATATACTGTCAAGTTTATAGTTCAAGCTATAGACTATAGTCTGGATTACATCATATTCTTTCTTAGCTGTTTGCTATAGCTCATTTCTTTAAATTAGTCCTTGCTAAATATTCACATGTGGGTTTAGTAAAATTAAAACTAAAATGCTTAAGTTATATTATTCATAAAACGTGGGTGTTGCTATCTAGCTCAAAAAAAACTCCGACATGTATATTTCTTCTTTTCCCACTCTTTGGATCTTTCCCAAAACAAGTGCATACTTTAAGGCGTTACATGATTTAAATAAATAAAGTATATTTCTTTGGTTTCATTTTTATTAACATTTTATAAGTTCAAAGGTTATGTCTAGTTAATTTTACTTAAATAGTGGTTAGTTTACAGAGTGTTGTTTAAAGTTTATTAAAGAAAAGAACTATTTTTATTTGTTAAAAATTTTAAAATTGTGTTTTAAAATATTTATCTCCCCTCCAAACTGTTAATGCCACTGGTAAATGAAAGAGAAGTGTTTTTTTTGATATTTTTTTTCTTTTTAACTACAAAAATACTATTCAATTCACACCAAGGCCCCACAGCACTTAATCTCGATTTATAAGTAACATGCTGTTACTGCTACCATTGCTACTGATGAAATATGAAACAGCTACTGAAAAAGCAAATACGAAAACTTTTAACAATTTTCACGTAAAGTAAAATAAAATTGAAAAACAAACAACAACAGGAAATAAACGTTTAACGAAAAAAGTAGATTTTTTTAAAATAAAGTTGTAAATAAAATTGGGTATAAAACCCAGGAGAGGATTTTTTATTTCAGCAAACAGAAAAAAAAAGAAAACGAACTGTCAGAGATGTTTAAAATGTGGAGTGCAGCAATAGTAATTATTTTATAATGGATATATGACTATGAACTAGATTTCATATAATTGAAAATTTCAAAAAGTTTACAAAAAGTTTATGACACAACAAAGGTAGTCCAATATTTCCCAACCAAAACATTTTTAACATTGCTACTGACAGCCTAATGATCTTAGGGAATCTCTATATGAACAATAAGAAACTTCTTCAAAACACTTAAATTTTAAAAAGTTATTGTAAATCAAAAAACTAATAAAAAACTCTTTTTGAAATTTCAACAACAAATAATTGTTCAATATAATTTACAGCAAATTGCCAACAACCTAAGGCCAACATAAGTTCCACTTCAATCCTTTTCTCCCCGAAAGGTAAACATCTTTTACCAACAATTCTCACTCAACAAAAGATAAACTTTTACAAAACAAACTTAACTTTTATTTATGCCAACGTATGTGCAATAATTTGTGTATGTATATCTCCACACAAGCACACAACATACACACCACTGTTTATCCTTTTCCTCATAATAATGTGTTTATTTGTCTCTAAGTGTATGTCTGACTTAAGGGGTAAAGAAATTGTAGGACCAACAAGATTTCTAGAAGGGGGGGGGGGTAGAAATTTTAAACTTGAGTGTTAATAGAAATTTATTGTTATTATAAGCAGACACACATTAACTTCCAACACAGACACACACAAACAAGTTTCGCACACACTTATTTATATATCTTAACTTATGTAGCCACACTTGTCTACGGTGGCACATTAAAAACGAAAGGATTAACACATATAGAAAACACAACGCGAAATGATTTCAACGCAAAAGCCACTGGAGAAAAGCGGAAAGCGTTTACACAGGGAGAAAGTAATAAGAAGACTATATACTAGACTATAGACTAGACTATAGACTAGACCATAGACTAGACTATAGACCAGACTATAGACTCGCCTAAGGTCTGAGACAAGAATACAGACTAGAATATAGACAATGGACTACACTATAGACTACGCTAAAGACTAAACTATAGCCTAGACTCTAGATTAAACAATTGACTCGAATATGGACTAGACTATAGACTAAATTATAAACTAGACTATAGATAAGTCAATAGACTAGACTATAGATTAGTCAATAGACTAGACTATAGACCAGGCTATAGACTAGATTAGATTATAGAATAGATTATTGCATAGACAATAGGCTAGACTATAGACTATACTATAGACTAGACTGTAGACTAGACTATAGACTAAAGTATGGACTATACTATAGACTAGACTAGACTATAGATTATAGACTAGACTATAGACTAGACTATAGACTAGACTATAGACTAGACTATAAACTAGACTATAGACTAGACTATAGACTAGACTATAAACTACACTATAGACTAGACTATAGACTAGACTATAGACTAGACTATAGACTAGACTATAGACTAGACTATAG
>NW_025810151.1:0-1916 GCF_022045245.1 Lucilia cuprina
CTGTTCTAGTTCTGTTCTAGTTCTGTTCTAGTTCTGTTCTAGTTCTGTTCTAGTTCTGTTCTAGTTATGTTCTAGTTCTAGTTCTGTTCTAGTTCTGTTCTAGTTCTGGTTCTGTTCTAGTACTGTTCTAGTACTGTTCTAGTTCTGTTCTAGTTCTTTTCTAGGTCTGTTCTAGTTCTATTCTAGTTCTGTTCTAGTTCTATTCTAGTTCTGTTCTAGTTCTGTTCTAGTTCTGTTCTATTCTAGTTCTATTCTAGTTCTATTCTAGTTCTGTTCTAATCAATTAGTTCAGTATAAATCAATAAATACTTGACTGGGTTATTCTCTTACATGTCTTTATTTGCTGCCAACGAAATCTACACAATTTTGTTTGCTAGAAAAAACTGAAACTTTTTATCTACAATTTTCGGTTGATAAAAGTATGTTAAAAATTTTCCTACTACTTTGGCTTTGGCGATTTAACAAATCATGCGTAACAACATTTATTTTGATTTTGCTCATGGTTTATTTTTAATATTTCAAATGTTTTTTTCCTGTTCAGAAAAAAACTTTTTCTATTTTGATAAATAATGAAATATAGACCCTTATCTTGGCATTTGCAAAATTAGAAGAGGGTAGGAAAAGTAGAGCAGCCATATTTACATGGCCATCATTACAAATTGGGTGAAAATGATAAGAATAGAAGAGCAACTTGAAAAAAATATGATGAATAAATGAATTTATAATAAAGCTATGAAAAAAGCAAAAATAAATAAAATTTTAAATTTAATAAATTGTAGCATATTTACAGGAGACTTAACATAATTGGTTGGTGTAACTGAGCCACTAGGCATAGGCAGGGAAAAAGTAAGGAAGGAAGGTAAATAATGAAACCTAAGTCAACAAAAAAGGGCGATAATGAAACCATAAAAATTTCATAATATAAAGAGCATAAAAATTTGTTAAAAATTATTACATATTAAGTAAAGAAAAAGAAAAAATTGGAATATTTTAATTTAAAAAAATGAAGAAATAAAAAAAAATATTTAAATTGATTAAATTTTCTATTAAAATATTATTTTGCTAAAAACAATCCTCTAATTTTCTTCATTTTGTTGATAATAATACATATTAAATTTTCACGCCCTCCCCTTAGAAATTTAGCTTCTTGTGTAGAACATAGAGAATGGGTTTTCATTTCTCATTTATTTATATAATAATACAATTTATTAAAGGTACAACAAATATTTTAAGTAAAACTGTCAACAATATTTTAACACAAACACCCAACATTATACATCCCCATAAACAAACACCACAAAGTCACTTTACCAGAAAAAAATGGTAAAGCATACTTTGAGGCAACTTTTTTTAATGCAAATATTTAGCTGAAATTTTCCAAGAATTTATTTATTTATTTTTTATTGTATCACTTTAATTTAAATAAATTAAAATATTATAAGTGTTTAAGAGAACTTTTATTGAATTTTGTTTAGAATGTTAAGGTGTCGTTGCATACCGTAAGGAATTTCAAGGGAGCAGCTGTAAAAGTAAAATGTTTTGTGGTAGTTGTTATTCGTATTTTTAAAATAAATTATTACATAAGTTTTTAATTTTAAATATAACTTAAGTTGAAACTTTTTATAAATAAGCTATTGACTTTATACATTTCAATTGAAATGAGAGTTACTATTTGACACCATGACGTATGAATGATATTTATTTACAGGCTTTAATAAAAAAATTCTTAATAAGTCCTTCAGTTTTAGTTTAGTTTAGTTCTAGTTCAGTTGTAATTTAGCTCTAGTTCAGTTTTAGTTCAGTTCTAATTCAGTTCTAGTTCAGTTCTAGTTCAGTTCTAGTTCAGTTCTATTTCAGTTCTAGTTTAGTTCTAGTTCAGTTCTAGTTCAGTTCTAGTTCAGTTCTAGTTCAGTTCT
>NW_025810152.1:0-1765 GCF_022045245.1 Lucilia cuprina
CTATAGACTAGACTATAGACTAGACTATAGACTAGACTATAGACTAGACTATAGACTAGACTATAGACTAGACGATAGACTAGACTATAGACTAGACTATAGACCAGAAAATACACTAGACTATAGACTATTCTATAGACTAGACTATACTAATCAGCAGGTAATAGGCTAGCTTATAGACTAGTCAATCAGCTAGACTATATAACAGACTATGGACTAGTCAACGGGCTGGACTATAGACTAGACATTTAACAAGACTATAGACTAGACTAGTGATAAAACTATAGACTAGATAATAGACTAGAATGTAGACTAGACCATAGACAAGGTTATACATTAGATTATACATTATAGACTATACTATATATGGACTATACTATAGATTTATCTATATACTAAACTAAAGACAGACCATAGTTTGTTCTTTAGTCCAGATTATAGTCTGCTCTATATTTTCCTCAAATTAAACTTTTATATTAATAACATACCATAAGTTCTAGACCCTTTTTGTGACGTCCCTATTTAAATTGTAATTAACATTTAATGTCACTACAAATATTTAAATAATATATACAATTACCTACACCGATAACTGCAAAACTAATAAATTATTTTTATCACCACTAATCACCCACCACTAGCAGCGTGCAAGTAATAACTAACAACAACAATAGCAACTTCTTATTAACTTGCATTCTTCTTTAGTTTCTTATAAATGTTTCAATTGTTCTTTTGCTTGTTATTTGATTGTCATATTAAATCAAAGCTAACGCGTTAATTAAGCGGTTAAATTTCAATATTTTTGTTTTACATTATTAAGAAAATGTTAATTAATTGTTTTATAAAAAAATATTGTCCAAAAGTGTTAAATTATTTAGTGAAAAAAGTGTTTAAAATTTTGCAAAAAGCAATAGCATATGAATGCAATTGAATGCCAGCAGCTGGCCGGTCGGCATGTTGCTTTTGTTTGGCCGTTCTTTGAATGAAAAAAAAAGTGAGAATAACAAGTGTGAGTGCAAGCCGGAGATTAAGTAGGAGAAAAAAAGTGAGAGAATATAGTATATTGTTTTAATGTTGTTGTTATTAGAGCTATTATAAAAAAAGCAAAAGAAGGGCTTCAATAAATGTATGTAAATGCAAAAGTAAATAAAATGTATCAAAGCAAAAAAAAAAAAAAAATAAAAAAAGCAATTGTAATTAATAAAGTGGAAAAAAGGAAGAAATTAAAACAAATCAATAAAGATAAATAAAGATGGTCCGTCTTATAGCAGTTTTAAAGGTAAGTGATCAATGTCTATAAACAATAAAAAAATATGCTTTTTTCAATAATCGACACTTTTTACATACTGACTGGTGTAGGGTATCATATTTTCGGCTATGCCCGACTTTACATTTATACTTGTTTTTGTTGTCATTACCTTCATGTAAATAAAACTACATAGTTTTTTGGAAAATTTAAAAATGTTTAAAAAAATTTATTTGGAAAAATGGAAATTGTTCTTCTGTATATAGTCTATATACAATGTAGTCTAAAGTTTAGTCTATAGATTTGCCTATAATCGTGACTATAGTCTAGTCAATAGTCATAATTGTACCCACGTTTATAGTCGTGACTACAGTCAAGTTTATAGTCGCGCTTATAGTCTAGTCTATAGTGATGACGATAGTCCAGTCTATAGTCGTGATTATAGTCTAGTCTAGTCCTGACAATAGTCGTGGCTATAGTCTAGTCTATAGTCGTGACAATAGTCTAGTCTATAGTCTA
>NW_025810153.1:0-1580 GCF_022045245.1 Lucilia cuprina
AGACTATAGACTAGACTATAGACTAGACTATAGACTAGACTATAGACCAGACTATATACTAGACTATAGACTAGACTATAGACTAGACTATAGACTAGACTAAAGACTCATATGTTAATTTTTATATAATAATTTTTAGTGAAATAAATATGAATGTATTTAAATAATCACGAATATAAATAATTTCATACAATCTCAACTAGTCAAAGAGTTTTTTAACCTTAATAAGATTAAAAATATACACTTTAATTAATTCCATTTCTTCATAATAAATACGTTTTGAAAATATACTTTAACAATCTGCAATCGGCCTTTTAATTATTTAACAAACAAATGAGTAATTGAATAAAATTTTAATAGCTAAATTTTGATTTTAAATTGTTTTTTCTTTTTTCACAAAAAAACTATTCATAATTAACATTTTACTGTCAAATTTGCTAAATATAGTCAATGGTCACGTATCAAAATTTCAAACAGATTTCAAATTACATATGTATGATATCAAAATATATCACTATAAGCTATAGCATTCACTTACACTTGCTACATTGTTCATATATCTCCTTTCCCTCTGGCTCCTTTCATCCTATTTCATTGTGTGCTGGTCATCATGTCACAGCTAATTGAACCATCAAAACAACCACATACGATGAGTTTGGAATAGAATACAAAACTGCTCTTTGTATGAATGTCATGATGATGAATCATCATCATCAGACATGACATTCATGGAAATTGTAAATGATGGTAAATGTTATTGTAAATATATTTAGATACGTATGGAAAATTTCATTTGGATTTAATTTCATCTCTTTTGTGGCGCAAAAAAAATTTTTTTAAATTTCTATCAATACAAATAGCTATGTATAGCTGGTAAAATTGGCTTAATTAGCCAAAATTACATCCATACATACATATACATATGTATAATGACAGAAAATTAGAAGAGTTGCAAAAAATAAAATAACGCTAAGAGACGTCTGTTACAATTATCAAATGATTTTGTATCAATTACAGACTAATAAAAATACAATTAGCGTTATATAGCGATTAGTATTAAAATTCACTGAAATAATATACCACCACTATGGAATCTAATATACCGACTGAAACATATATTTTATATATAGAATAGTCCATAGTCCAAACTATAGACCACTTAGTTTATTGTCAGAATTGTTCTTTATCAGAACAATAGACTAGTTCATTGTTAGGACTAAAGACTAGTTCACTGTCTGGACTATAGTGTAGTCCATAGACTAGACTAAAGTCCTATCCATTGTCTGGTCTGTAGACTAGTCAATAGTCTGGACTATAGACTAGTTCATAATCTGGGTTGTGTACTCATCCATAGTCTGGCTTATAACCTAGTAAAAAGTCTCGTCTCTCCTATAGACTAGACTGTTGACTAGACCATAGACTAGAATATAGACTAGACTATAGACTAAACTATAGACTACACTATAGATTACACTATAGACTATACTATAGACTAGATTATAGACTAGATTATAGACTAGATTATAGACTAGACTATAGACTAGACTATAGACTAGACTATAGACTAGACTATAGACTAG
>NW_025810154.1:0-1553 GCF_022045245.1 Lucilia cuprina
GTTAGTTAGTTAGTTAGTTAGTTAGTTAGTTAGTTAGTTAGTTAGTTAGTTAGTTAGTTAGTTAGTTAGTTAGTTAGCTAGTTAGTTAGTTAGTTAGTTAGTTAGTCATACGTACTCTATCTTTAGTTTCTTGCTTTGTTTCTAGAATTTCTCATTTTCTTTTAAACATTTTTATATTTTTCTAAATCCTTAATATTCCTTATCGTTTTAAATTTCCTTTCAATTCTCTTTCTACAAATTTCTTGTCTAGCTATAAATATGAATTACAGGATAATCATAAAAACGGAAATTGTGTTTTGTCTGGTATTTGCTGTTGATTTTTTCCTTTTTTTATTTCTCTTTTACTTTTTTAAATGCCAACAAATCTTTTTTTTATTATCAGGGGGGTGGAAAAAGTGCAATTGTACAAATAAAGTTTTTCTTGTTCATCGTTTACCCTTACGTAGATTTTTGTGTTTGTAAATATTGTTGTAGTTTATATTTTCAAATCCGCTTTAGAATACTTTATGTTGAAAAAGATAGAAATCATATTAAATATGGCTGAAAGGAAATTGTTAAGTAGATAATAAATAAATGTATTAAAAATATTTTAATGCTAAGCAATAATATTAGGTTATTAAATTTTAAGTAATATTAAATTTAATGGAAATTAAAATTTAGATATATTTAAAAATTAAATAGATATTTATAGGAGTTCTCTCTTTAAATACATATTTTGCAAATTTCTAATTTTAATAATTTTGTACAATAATATCCAATTATTTTCTGCACTTGAAATACTTTTGTTTTCTAACATTAACTGAACAGCTAAACACTTGACTTGTTCAACAATTTTTCAAGTTGTAATGTAAAACTTCATTTACATGTTTTAAAAATACTTGAACAATCAATACAAATTTTGAAAAAAATATAATATCATTAAATTTGATACATTTAAAAGTTTATGCCGCTTGTTCACTTGTGCACTTGAATGAAAACAAAAAAAAAAAAAACAGAAAATCTACGGCGAAATGTACACTCGTCTGTGTGAAATTTAATTAAAAATAGAAAATATAAACAAATAATAAAATATTTTTATTTTCAATTTCAAAAATAATAAAACAAATACCTAATATTATTTCGTGAATGTGTATGCGTAGCTATTGAAATAAGTTTCAACTCATCATTATTTCGTTACAATTATTGTTGTTTTCAAAAGTATTTTTTATGAAGTGTGTACTTAAGTTGTCATTGATTTTAATGAGTACGTACATACATGCATATGCATGTATGCATGTAGGGTAATGTAAATATTTGTACTTCATGTATTTCAGTGTACAATAACGGAGTTGAAATGTGAAGGATAATTTTGTATCGGATGATTTGTTATTAACTGATGACATTCTTTTTAAAAATTTTGCAATAGTGCAAAACAAAAAGAAAGTCTCAGTTCTAGTCCAGTTCTCGTTCAGTTCTATTTCAGTTCAAGTTCAGTTCTAGTTCAGTTCTAGTTCAGTTCTAGTTCAGTTCTAGTTCAGTTCTAGTTCAGTTCTAGTTCAGTTCTAGTTCAGTTC
>NW_025810155.1:0-1288 GCF_022045245.1 Lucilia cuprina
CTAAAACCACATATTGCCTCCCTTTTCAAAATTCCTTGGGCTTAAGTGGTAAAAAATTACCTTTAAAATCAGCAACTAAGCAAACCAAAATATATTTCATTAACGAGCAATTACAATTTTTGATAGTTTTATGATAAAAAATAATAGTTTAGCAACTTAAAGATAAAATTAATTTTTGGTAAGCTAGTTTTAGAGGCGTATTGATATTGGTTTAGTTTAGATTTAGTGTTTAAATAAGATTAAGTAAGGTTTAAGTAGATTTCAGGGTAGATTATTAGGTGTAGGTTATTTTATGTTGTACTAGCACACCCTGGGTGCTTTGCTACCCTTGCTATAGAAAATTAAAATTGTATTTTTAGTTTCATTCATTTAGCTTCCACATTATTTAAAATTTCGAAAGTACTATAAAATACCTCTAATAGATTATCATTAAAAAAAATATAATTTGATGAATGAAAAAGTACCAAAAGTCCCTTTCAGTAGATTCTCATTCAATAAGGTCCCTACATTTTAAATTTTATTTTCAATATCTATGTTTAATATTGTAAAAATATTAAAAAGAACTATCGAAAAAACGAAAAGTACAAAAATCTCTCTCAATACCTTCTCATTTAATAATTGTGTGTGTTCCAGTTAATCATTATAAAAACGTACCATTTGAAGAATAGAAAAAAAAGAATAGAATAGTCCCCACTTACAGAATATTATTCAGTCCAGACCATGTATACTAAAATTAATGTTCCTAGGTTGAATATTTTAGAAAATTTATAAGATAAAAAGTACTAAAAAGTTGTCTCTTAAAGAATCTTATTCAATGAGAACTGTGTATGTTTAATTATCATGTGTTTTGAGTTCATATTAAAGAACATACAAAGTGTATCATTTGAAGGAAGAAAAAGTACCAAAAATATATAGGCCTTAGTACTCGAATTAAAAAAATAATAATATAACAACAATATGAGTAAATAAACTACTTTTTCATATTTTATAAAAATTGGCCCAATGAATTTGAATAAAATTAAATTTTCCGTTTTTTTCTTTTTGGTACTTTTTTCTTCAGTGTAAAAGCAAACATTTTATTACAATAAATATTACAGAGTTAGTCCGTACTTTAATAGGAATAATTCAATAAACCGAAAAAGTTTTCTTAATGTGATAAAAAAAGTACCATAAATACAGTTTTCTCCCTTTTACACCCAAAAAGGACTGAATTTTAAAAAAGTACGAAACATGATTTTGAGAGATGTATGCAAAATATTTAGAAAAATTTGATTCTGTTAATTAGTTC
>NW_025810156.1:0-2685 GCF_022045245.1 Lucilia cuprina
TTCTAGTTCTGTTCTAGTTCTGTTCTAGTTCTGTTCTAGTTCTATTCTAGTTCTGTTCTAGTTCAGTTCTAGTTCAGTTCTAGTTCAGTTCTAGTTCAGTTCTAGTTCTGTTCTAGTTCTGCTTTAGTTCTCTTCTAGTTCTGTTCCAATTATGTTCTAGTTCTTCTTTAGTTATGTTCTAAATTCATTTTAAAACTATTTGACGTTGCTCTGCCATACTGTTGCATATTTAGATTTTATTCAAAATTAGGAATAATCTGGTTAGAAAGAAACAATTTTCACAATAAATCATATAATTTTGAACAATAAACCCCCTCCATACTAATTTGATTTTTATTATTTGCCCAAGAAAAAAACCTTTTGCTATCACTCCTCTCTTCCCTTGGTTTTCCCCTAAAAATATGTTATTTATAAAAATTCACCCAGAAAAAATGGTAATTTATTTATCTTAACAAAACACTACTTGTTAAAGTATATGTGGTCGTAATAAGGCTTTAGAAAAACACTCTGTAAACATGGGTTACTGGCGTGAGAATGGGGGGAGTGGGGGGGGGGGTAGTTTTTCCTGTTTATTGCCAAAAAATATAAATAAGCAACAGGATGTTAGAAGACCCACAATATTTTCATACTGTTATAAAAATAGGCAACAGTTTTTTGTTTTGTTATTAAGAATGTTGTATAGAAATGTATATGCTGACTGGAAAATTGATGAGGAGTGTTAAGGATTGAGAATTTTGTTATTGCTCTTTATAAGCAAATATCATTTTTGGTAGCTTGTTTTAAGGCAAATTTAATAAAATATATAAGCTTGAATAAAAAAAAATAAATTGTATTTAAAGGAAGCCATGGTGTGTTTTGGGTTAGAATATTGCCTCTTCCTAATTGTTAAAAAATATTTTTGTAGATAATCAATTTAATAGAATTTTGTGTGGCTTTTGTGGTAAAAAGTATTAAATTTAGATTAATATTTCTATGTAATAAAACGATACAAATAAAAATGAATAATTCTTTTAAACCAAAAAGTAGACCACAAATTTTAAACAAAATTAAACCTAAAAGTATGCTTTGGTTGTTAACTTTAATAATTTTTCTATAATTAAAACATAAAAGCCATAATGTAGCATACTTTAAGGCATGTAAATATCATCGGTATATGGTAATTGCAGAGGGCAACTGTAAAAAGGTGAATTGTTAACTAAAGGTCAAAGTTTAATTTAAATAATTAATTTAAATGAAATTTCCAATACTTGACAAAAAGCAGAAAATGATGTTTATTTTAGTTACAATAACAAATTAAGTTTTATTAAAGAAAATATCAAATTTCTATAGAAAAAGTTGTGTTGGCTTAGTGATGAATACCTAATTAATTAAAACTTTATGCCAACGTATAACAGAAGATAATATCTTGTTAATAAACAATTAATACGAAGAAAAATTACCACACAAAATAAATTAATAAGAAAAATTTTCCAAAATTAATTAAGAAAATTATTATTGGGATTAAAATTAAATAATAGAAAAAATCTCTTGATAAATACAAGTTCATCAGAAATTTAAGAAATATTTTTCTTTATTCACATCAACAACTGTCAAAATTGTTTCGTTAATATTTTTAACATTTTGTTTAAAAAAAAACAATCAATACAAAGTGTTGCCTACATAAAGGAGTTAAAGTTTATTACATAAATTGCATAGTTTTAGTCAAACAAAAATTCGTTTTTATATTAAATCTACTTAGCAAAGTGTAACTAATACCCTTTTTTTGGGGAGGTTGGCGTTCTGAAAATATATAGCTGTATAAGTATTGTTCATTATGAACACCAGAGTGCAGTTGATAGCAATTCAATTGAAAGGCAACTTAAGCCCGTATAATAGTGTTGTATTGCGTGGAAATTTCATGCCGTAATAGTATTATTTATTTTTTTTTCTTTTTGCTAAAACTACTAGTTAACTCCTGCATATGATGGCTATAATAAATGAAAAGTTATGTAATTAAATTGTTTAAAATTGTGTGGGTTTTTATTGACGGCTGTGATGGCATGTATTTTAAAGGTTTTGTTTAAACAAAGTTAAATGTAATAGTTCAACATTTTTAAGTAAATTACCCAAAATTGGCAAACTTTATCTGTGAGTTTTTCAAAAATCTTTTCATAATAATTTTATCTTAATATTTTACCTCTAACAAAGAAATATTTTTGTTACTTTAGCATCCTGTTTATTTTTATATTTTTGGATATCTTTGTTTGCAGAGACATTTGTTGTCTTTTTAGCAATTTATACTTCCTGTTAAATAGAAGTAAAACCTTGTTTAGAAAGTGTCTTTTAAAGCATTTTTAAATTTTCATATAATTTTAGAGCAAGTAGGAGGAGAATAGAATACAACAAAGCAAAACAAAACTAGAACAGGACTAGCACTGAACTAGAACTGAACTAGAACAGAATTAGAACAGAACTGGAACTAAACTAGAACTGCACTAGAACTGAACTAGAACTGAACTAGAACTGAACTAGAACTGAACTAGAACTGAACTAGAACTGAACTAGAACTGAACTATTACTGAACTATAACTGAACTATAACAGAACTATAACTGAACTAGAACTGAACTAGAACTGAACTAGAACTGAACTAGAACTGAACTAGAACTGAACTAGAACTGAACTAGAACTGAACTAGAACTGAACT
>NW_025810157.1:0-2419 GCF_022045245.1 Lucilia cuprina
ACTATAGACTAGACTATAGACTAGACTATAGACTAGACTATAGACTAGACTATAGACTAGACTATAGACTAGACTATAGACTAGACTAGACTATAGACTATAGACTATGGACTACGCTATAGACTCGATATACCTGTTGGGAAATGACTGTCCATTAGGAGTTCCCTTGTCTCTTCCAGTCTCCTGTACTTGTAAACGATTATAGATTTCGGTTGGACATGAGTTTTGTTTGGCTTTAATTCTTTCAATATTTCCCTTAAATATTTTCATTTGCAATCTATTACATTACATATTTGGCCAAAGAATGTGCTTTTTTTAAACAATAACTTGAGCAATGGTTTTAAATGCCATAATTCTTTAATATAATCTTAAGAAACATTCTTTAAAGTTCATTTGTGTAATAACAATAATAATAATAAAAATTCGTCATACATTATTTAGGAATTTTGTTACTAGTTTTAGTTTTTTTTGTTCATTTTGCTCAGGGTCAACATACATTAAGTTTTAAAAGAAATGTTTCTGAATATTTACAAACAAATAACATTTACAATTTGTCATGTTTAAATAAGAAAATCTAAGTAAATTTTTAGTTTTTGTTTTTTTTTCTTCTATTCTACATTGTACTCATATTATAATTATATTTACTACAACAGTCCGCCCACCCCCTCTCTCACTCTCTAGAATTAGAAAAACATTAAAAAAATTGCATTCTTGACTTGTTTTAGAATGGCTGAATATAAAGTGTTAGTTATAACAAGTTTTTTTTTAGTTTTTTTTTGCCATCATATTTAGTTGTAACAATATAAATTCTATATAAAAAATTTATAAAATTCTAGGTGTTGGTTACCAGTTGTTGTATTTTTGCAACAGGTACTTGCAGATAGGTGGGTTTGTTTAAAGAAAAAGACAAGTGATATTTAAAAGAATTATTAAGAAAACCAGAACTTTGTTAAATTCTTGAGCGGTATATTACTTTTGTTCTATAAAGGTTTGTTGGAAACAAATGTAATTAATTTATTTCCAAAGACCAAAGTTGTTTATAAAAAATTAATTCTAGTAAAATTATCTCTTAATTACTATTGCAGAGTAATTAAGAGATAATTTTAGGGATTTTTTTTTTAAGTTAGAAAGACATGTTAATTATAGTTTAAGGTTTAGCACATTGTTTATTAGGTTTTTATAGATTTTGTTCTTACAACACCTTTATTCTAGAGTTTTCTTTGTTAAATAGTTGGTTCTGACAGAATTCATCTAGAACACTGTTGGTTCTGTTATGTTTTCCTTACATAGAGTCGACTAGTGGACGACCACTGGACTGACAGCCAAGAATACTACAAACTAACTTTGATAGTTAGTAAGTTAACAACTTACTTAAAATATTCCCTAATAGTAATGAAATTTTGCAGTAACCTTTGACCCTTGACTAAATAATTTCAACTGAGTTAACATTCCAAAACAAATCACAAATATAAATAATGTAAATTTACACACACACAACTACTTTCAGTTAATGATTCTTTTAATTAAAACATATTTTTTCCAAAAAAAAAAAAAAAAAAAAAAACAATAAACAACAAACAAACTTAAAAATGTTTCTTTAACTGAAAACACAAAAAATTCTAAAAACATAATATCAAAATAAATCTTATGTCTTAATAACAGCAAATAAATCTTAATTTCATACACGTTTCAAAAAAAAAAAAAACAAATCTGCACTCAAGTGTAACTAAACACAAGACAAAAACAAAAAATTTTAAACAAATTTGCGAAGCCAAAATAAAATACATTCTTTTAAAAAAAAAAACTTTTTTCTAAAAGTACCCCAAAATATTGTTTGACTTGACGGCAAAACTGTAAAGCAAAATAAAAAAATATATTTTAAGCCGTCTATTGTTAAGAAATAAAGTTGGTAAATGAAGCGTAAATTTATTTGGTTAATTTGGTTTCTTTTTCTTTTTTTTGGCAAAATGAATAATAATTCTTTTGAAATTTAGAATTGTTAGATTTAATGATGTTGAAGAAGATGTTTATAATGATGACAACATTAGAAAGGGGGAAGAGATTTTAAGGAATTACATAATAATTGACTTAACTATAAAGAAGCCTATAGAGTAGACTAAAATTATGCTATTGCTAAGACTATAGAATATACTATAGACTAGACTATATATGTAGTAGACTATATACTAGTGTATAGAATAGAGTACTTACTGGACAAAATACTGGAAAATGAACTAGATTATATACTATATTATTGACTAGACTATAGAATAGACTATAGACAAGACTATAGACTAGACTATAATATAGGCTATAGACTAGACTATAGACTAGACTATAGACTAGACTATAAACTAAACTATAGACTAGACTATAGACTAGACTATAGACTAGACTATAGACTAGACTATAGACTAGA
>NW_025810158.1:0-2313 GCF_022045245.1 Lucilia cuprina
GTTCTAGTTCAGTTCTAGTTCAGTTCTAGTTCAGTTCTAGTTCAGTTCTAGTTCAGTTCTAGTTCAGTTCTAGTTCAGTTCTAGTTCAAGTTCAGTTCTAGTTCAGTTATAGTTCAGTTCTAGTTCTATTTCAGTTCAAAAAGTAATTTTAATTGATTTTTATTTTAATTTAATATTTTCCCCTCGTAAACATAACAAAACCAATAAAATCTTGTCATCTTTCCTAATTATCTCCATTTCTTCCTGCTCCTTAATTTTTCCCCCTTTTCTTTATTAGGATGTGAATATTTTACTTATTTTTTGTTCCTTATCATAATTTTTAATTGTCTCTACACCATCGTTTGGTTTGTTGGCCTATAAATTATTGTTATTATTTTTTTGCTGCTTTTTTCCATTTGACTTACCGTGACGTGCTTCCTCTCCTTCAGGGGCATGTTGTGTTATTGTATTAAGTTCCTCTTCTAAATCGACATGACAATCAGCTACGTCCCATGAGAGAAAACCTGTAAATGACACGAGCACAAGCACGTAAAAAGAGAAACAAGAATACAAATTAATATTGGCAAAATTTATTTATGTGTAAAGAAAAAGATTTCATTTATAACAACAACGACAATAAATGACAAATATAAAAAAAATAAGATTTTTGATATTATTGTTTAAAAAAAAGTATTTTCAGTTATTTTCCAATTTTGGTTGAAATAATTGAAAAAGTTTGTTGTTCGACTGTCCTGTCCCTTGTTTATTCGGTTGCTTGAAAAGAGGAGACAGTTTTTGTTGCAAAGTGTTTGACCTTTCTTCAATTTATTTTATTTATTTATATTTTATCATTTATATATATTAACAGAGACAACAATTATTTGCTTTAACAATAAACACAAAAAAGAAAAAAACAAATTGAAAAAAAAAAAATATTTGCTTGAGAGTAATAATTTCAAAACAAATAAATTTAAAACTGCATAAAAGTATTTTTTTTGATAAACATGAAATACTTTTCTATAAAATACGTTTTTTCAAAAAAGTTCTTTTTTTCCGAAAATTTTAAGGTTATTATTATTTTACTACAATATTTTTTTTGATTACTTGTCAATTATTCCTCTAAACCATTATATTTTCCTTTTTCATTATTTATTCATTGCGACATCCTCTTAAATCCTGTTGCTTGTATTTAAAGCCTTTTTTACCTTTAGACAAATATACAAAACTAAATCCTATTAGTAATAATACCTCTAGACGTCCTCTAAAACACTTTATGGGTTTTATATACCAACTAAAAAAGAATTTATTTAACATTTCTAAGGATAAACGAAAAAAAACAAACTAAAATTAAGAGATAATATTACCATTTAGAAACCAAAACACTTGCTTAACAATTGAAAGTAAATCGGGCAAACCACACACAGAACAGCAAACTAAAACATGTTTGTATTAGCAAAGGATTAAATTGCCTTGGGTAAAGCTATACGAAAAATTAGTTTGTAATAAAACAGTATTCCTGTAATCTATGCAGTAGTTGTAGTCAGTAGTTTTTACTATCTAACTAAATAGCACACAATTACACATGTAATTCTTTAGACTAACAATTTTGTAATATTTATTCTAAAGCTTAAGCATTGTCATAGAAACAATATTTTTATCTTAAGTCACTTGAACTTGTTCATATTTACATTTCTGTTTGTTAATTATTCCTCTTCGTATTATTTTTCCATCTTCTGCTCAATCATTTCAAGTTGTAATTAATTGTTTCTTTTTTACAGAATATTTCATATATGTTGACATTTGTTATAATTATTATTAAGAATGCATTCTCATTCATCATTGTAATTAGCTCTGTTGAAAATGTTTTTAATAATGTCACCAAGAATATAATAATGAAAACATATTAATATGTAACAAAATGAAGAATGAATGGATTTTCTTTTTAATTATAATAACAAAAACTCAAAACAATAGTGGTTGAATAAGTAAATAGATTAATAATTTGTCACTAATTAAAATTTAAAAGATAATTACAAAAGTATTAATTAGAAGATGAATATTTTAATGTGGGAAATGCAGGCTGTCGTGCTCATTAATTTTGAGACAATTATTACTTTCATTAGGAGGTTTTGTGTAATATCGGAGAAGTCACTAAAAGATTATTTAAGCTTATAAAATAGAAAAATAGAACTACAACATAACAAGAACACAACTTGAACAGAACTGGAACAGAACTAGAACAGAACAGAACTATAACAGAACTAGAACAGAACTAGAACAGAACTAGAACAGAACTAGAACAGAACTAGAACAGAACTAGAACAGAACTAGAAC
>NW_025810159.1:0-1370 GCF_022045245.1 Lucilia cuprina
GATAGATAGATAGATAGATAGATAGATAGATAGATAGATAGATAGATAGATAGATAGATAGATAGATAGATAGATAGATAGATAGATAGATAGATAGATAGACAGAAATGTCTAACATATAAATGTTATACAAAAAGTACTGAGTGACAAAAAGTATGATAAATATGACATTTAAGCATTTAATATGGTCATTGAAAAGTAAGTGGTGGAGTAAGTACAAATCATTACCATTTTGATGAATGTGTAGGGTTTGAAGTATTTTTAAAGACTTTTTATGCCATGTCATGAACTTGAAAGCATTGTTATAGTTATAACTTGGTCATACATACTAGGTTACATCCAGTGTTCCAGATATTATGTAGGTACAGGTAATAGGAGGTGAGAATTGCTTTTGTTCTTTAAATGCTATTAAAAAAAATTAAAAATAAAATCCTTTAATTGATTTGAATTTTTTTCTGTTTTTGTGTTATTTGCAAATAAGTTTTAAACCACATATCAAAGCTTTTACTAAAAAACCAAAATAAAACTAAGAAATTAAGATTAAACTTAAAATTACAGCAGGCAGTATCCTCTCCGTTCATCCTTCTTCCCTTTAGCAGTTTAAGGTGGTAAACACATAAACACACATACATAAATACAGAATGACAATTTTAAAGGATATAAAATGTATAATTTGCAATTTTGGTGTTTATTTACAGACACCTAAACATTTTTGCAAAAATATACTTAAATATACACATACATACATTTATAATCTTAGGCTTTAATAATAATTAAAACTTATTGTAAACCACAATCCTATAATTACGTTAATTCTATAATAAATTAACCACAAAGATTTAATTTCATGCTTAAGTAATTTAAATGTTTTTAGTAGTTTAAATAATTTATCAAGATATAGTCTATACAGTTACAATAATATAACTGCATACATACACACACATAAATACTTTTGTATTATAAATATAGTTTTGGCTAAAATTGATAAAATAAAATTTTATAATCCTTTTACATAAACACACAATTATAAAATAAAATATATTTAAATTTCAACACATAAATACAGGGAGTGAGGGTAGTTTGAAAAGTATTTGTAGAATTTTTTGCATTCTAAATCTATTGGTATTATCATCGTTAGTTGAACAGAATTATAACTGAATTAGAACTGAACTAGGACTGAACTAGAATTGAACTAAAACTGAACTAGAACTGAACTAGAACTGAACTAAAACTGAACTAGAACTGAACTAGAACTGAACTAAAACTGAACTAGAAATGAACTAGAACTGAACTAGAACTGAATTAGAACTGAACTAGAACTGAACTAGAACTGAACTAGAACTGAACTAGAACTGAACTAGAACTGAACT
>NW_025810160.1:0-3159 GCF_022045245.1 Lucilia cuprina
CGACAACTCTGATTCCGGGGTATGATCTACTGAACAGAATCCCCGGATTTCCTGTTCTTCTTCAAGTTTCCCTCAGCACAAAAAGGACAGTTGGAAACCACATAGTTACCCCTACCACACCGATAACAAAATACTCTTCCAGATTTTTTCGTACAGTCAAAAGCAAAATGTCCTTTTTCCCTGTAATCAAAACAAGTAATGTCAGAAACATCCTTGTTTGATTTTCCTCGACTTAATGCTTCGATAAACTCATCTTTATCAGAAACTTCAGAAGAAACTTCTTCTACCAAATCAATTTCGTTAACTTTCGGCCTAAAAATTGTCCTATTAAAACCGACCTCAATTTTTGAAACATGTCGTTCTGCACGCCGACATTCTACCAGGAACTCAGGTAAAGTTTGAGATGTGGAATTATGAATAAAAATGAGCATTTTACTCGAGATGTTACGCTTCATAATTTCCATTAAATCTCTATCCGATCTTGGACAACTCATTCTTGAATTCAAATCTAATATAACATTGTTAAATTGGTCAAATGTTTCATTAGATTTCTGCAACCTATTCATCATCTTATGTTCCAAGTCGTAATCGCTTTCGCAGGATCTAAATTGCACTCCTAAAGCTGATTTCAATGAGTTCCAAGTAATATTATTATTACGCTGAACCCATTGAAAATACCAATTAGCAGCTTGACCTTTCAATAACAAATATAAATTGTTAGCTACTTCCTGAAGAGAAGCACCCTGAGAAAAAGCTATATGTTCTACTCTACGAATAAAATCATCAACTCTTAGTTCCCTATCATCTCCTGAGAAATGAACATTCCATCTGTGCATTTCCAAAGATTTATTACAGATTCTGGAGTGTTTTTCGTCAGAAGATCTAAAATTCTTACTATCCTCTACTTGTTGATGATTACCCTTGAGATTAAAATTTGCATGTGACAATAACTCCGTTATTGTCTCATTCATCCTCATAGATAGACTCTGTTCTAAATCAGATAAAAGACCTACTACCTTATTTTGGACAACTTCATTAACTAATTTACTAACACTATCTACAGTTAAACTATTTGCTAACTTAATATTATCATCACTATCTTTCAATAAATTTTCATCTATATTTCTAACCGTATTATTAAGTTCAGATTCGCTAAATCCACGATCTGAATCCCTTTCGGAAACAGTATTCCTACCCATATTTTCCAAAGATTTTGTATAACCACGCGTAACTGGTCTCTTAGGATCCATTTTCAAAAATTAAAAATATCAAAACTTAACAAATATATAAAAAAAGAACTAAATTAAATTTCGTGGACTAAAATAGATTAAATGATGAACAGTGATAAAAATAATCAAAATTTCAAAAAAAAAAAATGAACAAGAAAAATCAAACAATTCAAAACAAACCAACAATATTCAATCAATTCAATAAAATACTTGAGTTGTGGAGAATTCGTGTTCGAAATGGAATTACAGCAAAATAATAATGAAAATACAAATATTCAAACAATTCACGACAATATTATTGAACCTCAAATTCATTACATCTAATCTTTTCGAATTCTATAGGATAATGTGGATTGAAATTCAATAAATGATTAATTAAACAACACAGCTCTGATACGAACAACATATCACAGGATATTGCCTAATCAATCGTTTAAAACAATCATTCTCAACCAATGTACAATTATCAATCAAAATAAATTTGACAACTAAGATACACTAAAGTCAAAAATTCATGTTCCCGTTGGGCGCCATTTGTAACGTCATTGCTCTACGTTCTTTGGGTTCTGATCAATGAGTTACTATTGTCTGAAAAACCTGAATATCTGATTGGGTTTTGATGTTAACACCCATAATAATTGCCCTCCCTTTTGGTAAATATACCACCATGATTATATTTTAATTATTTAAAATATAATCCCTAATTATTAAACTTACTTTGCTGCAATTCTAATCCATCTATCGTACTTCATCTCCACAACTCAAATAAAAAGATTTAATGCACCATATTTTCTTTTAAATATTCAAAATTAACAGACAATTCATTTATTTAATTTAAATCAAAATAACTAAAAATTAATGTACAAAACTTATTAAAGATCAAAGTTGTTTCCATATTTATCTTATAACAACTAAGAAATTCAAAAGTTATTTACCAAAAAAAATTAAAAGAAAATTAAAAAATTTACAAAGAAAAATTTACTTATATTGACTCCAACGACGATATGTACATATCAGCATCTCGAAGACAATTATTTTGTTTATATTATAAATTACAATATTCGATTATAAATTAAAAAAAAAACTATTAAAACATTTTCCAAAATATTAAATTAAAAATTAACATTAATTTTAAATAAACATTTAAGATTTTAAATTAAAGAAATTTAACATAAATTATACACAAACATTTACGAAAACAAAACAATATGAAGAAAAAGAATTTAATAAATTTTAAGGAATATTAACAAAAATTATAAAAAAAATATGATTTAAGATTCTCGACTCACATTCACGGCACAGATCCAAATTCACAGACACAGGACACACCTCTTAGTTTACTCTTTTATTTGTTGGTTTATTTTCCTTCACGTATTTATTTATTTTAGCAATATTGATAAATGTTCATTAAATCATGCGATTATACTCAAATTAGTATGTTTAACTACATTGAAATAAATTTTGATTTATATGCACATAAATAGGAATAATGCATGCATTTTTTATCACTGTTCTGTTGTTTCATTTTAAATAATTCTTAAACTTTGAAGAATTTTCATTTTCAAATAAGTTTTATTTTTCCGCCATTTTCATTTCATTCTAAACGTTAGTTTTCATTTGTAAAATTCAAACATTTTATATTCACATTTATCTTGTTAGGTTTTGATATATTCAAATTTTCAATTAAATATGTTCTCATTCAAATATATTGACATGTATTCCTTTTCCTTACAAAGTTCACTCATATTCCTTTTTGTTTTTTTTTCACTAACTATCCTCATGTCTTTTAAAATAATCCTTATCCGTTTATTAAAATATCCCTTTTAACTTCACTGGCTGAACATGTCCTGCCAAAATATTCCTTTCATAGTGTCTATTTTAATTATCCTTTTTCCTTAATTTTCACTTTTCAGTCTTTTCAGAATATCCT
>NW_025810161.1:0-2058 GCF_022045245.1 Lucilia cuprina
GAACTGAACTAGAACTGAACTAGAACTGAACTAGAACTGAACTAGAACTGAACTAGAACTGAACAAGAACTGAACTAGAACTGAACTAGAACTGAACTAGAACTGATAAAATGCCAATTAGATTGTATGAAAAATTCGTATACGTAATATTTAATTTCATTATAGTTAAATAATAATCATACGTTCCGTTCTGTTTTTGAAAAGCATTATTTTGTTTTAAAAAAGCTTATAGAAGCTGGAATATGGACAAGTGTCCGGTTTAGTCTGGTTTAAATTCCGCATAAATGTTTATAATCTTGTGTATACTAGGCTCCAGTCTCCCTTCTATGTATATTACTCAATAGTCTATAGTATAAAGTCTAGTCTAATCTATAGTACATAGTTTTGCCTATATATGGTAAAGAGTCGATTCTGTAGTCTGGTATATGTTCTAGTTTAGAGTCTACAGCTGAGTCTAATTTAATCTAGTCCAGAGTTAAGTCGATAGTCTAGTCCATAGTTTTGCCTGTAGCAAAATCTGCTATACATTATAGTCTATAGTCTAGCCTATTCTGTAGTAAGTTTTACACAGATTCTGCTCTTTTCCCCCCTTTCTCATCTATATTAAATTTTCAACTTTGTTGTGGCATCTTAAGCAAAAGTGTAGTAACTCAAAGTACTTCATATTACTAAATATGTATTCCACCATAAGAAGTAGCAGAAGTACCATTCAAACATAGAAATTAATATCACGTATGTTCTCATGTACTTTTTTTAATTTCTTTACAAAAGCGAGTAGTTATGTGTTGCTTCTAAAGAAACTTTATTCTTTTTTAAACCATCTTACAGTATTTTTTTACTTTTAAGTTTTTGTAGCTCTAGCAGTCCTTTATTCAATGTTGTTGCCAATATTGAGGTTTTAATTTTAGTTTGCTGTTTTCTTTAGAAGTTGTGCCATTTTTTTTTCATATTGAACTCCTTTCTCTGCTGGCTTTTGGTGTTTTATTGTTGCTCTTCTATATTAAATTTTGCAAGTTTTTATTGTTCTTTACCGTTTCGTTTTTTTTTTCTTTTGTTCCTGCTGTTTCTTGTCTTGTGTGAAAAGTTTTAAAAACTATATTTTGTTTTCTGCGTCTAGTATTCTTTAATTTTTTTTCATCATTTCTTGTTGTTTGGTACTCTATTATTTACTGGTTACTAAAGTAACATTTATATTAAAATGTTAACGTTGACTTTGGTTATTGAAAGTTTTTGAATTTTTTATATTAAAATCATAAATATCAGTTATAACAAAAAAAACTTACAACAAATTTATGACAAAATTTTCAAATGAAAAAGAATAAATGGATAGTTTAATAAAAGTTTTCTAGAAAAATATAAAGTTGTAAAAAAAAATTATGTAAAATTTGTTATTTTTTTAAAGTTTATTTGCATATTTTTTAAGATGAACAGCGAACAGAATTAATTAATAAAAGAAATTTAATAAAATTTATATTAAGTAAATAGATTGAAATAAAGTTGAAAAGTATGAGTCAGTTTATGACGTATGAGACAGAAATTAAAGTTTTCTTATGACAAAAACACAACTATTATTTTAAAAGAAAATTTTGAAAAAAAAAAACTTTGATGATAAACAGGAAGTCTTTAATAAAAAAGTTTACTAGAAAACAAAATTATAAACAAGCAAGTCTAGACTGTATATAAGACTATAGACTAGAATAAACACTAGATTATAGATTAGACTATAGACTAAACTATAGACTAGACTATAGAGTAGACTAAAGACTAGACTAGACTATAGACTAGACTATATACTAGACTATATACTAGACTATATACTAGACTATATACTAGACTATAGACTAGACTATAGACTAGACTAGACACTATAGAGTAGACTGTATACTAGACTATAGACTAGACAATAGACTAGACTAGACTATAGACTAGTCTATAGACTAGACTATAGACTAGACTAGACTATAGACTAGACTAGACTATAGACTAGACTAGACTATAGACTAGACTATAGACTTGACTATAGACTAGACTATAGACTAGACTATAGACTAGACTATA
>NW_025810162.1:0-1289 GCF_022045245.1 Lucilia cuprina
AGTCTATAGTCTAGTCTATAGTCTAGTCTATAGTCTAGTCTATAGTCTAGTCTAGTCTATAGTCGTGTCTGTAGTCTAGTCTATAGTCTAGTCTATAGTATTTACTCTAGTTTATGGTCTAGTTTATAGTCTTTATTCTAGGCTAAAGGCTAGTATATAGTCTAGTCTACAGTCCAGCTTATAATTTATATATGATTCGGTGTAGCCGAGTACATCACTCCTTCTGTTTAATGTTAAAGTGCTTGTAAAAACCTTTTGCAAACTAAAGGTGCAAATGTTAAATTGTTTATGAAAATTGTTTGTAATGCTTAAAATTTTGCAAATGTTTTTCTAAGAACAACCAGAAGATAGTATTTTTTAAGTATTTAAAAATATACGTAAAAATAAGTGGTATAATACATAAAACAGCACAGAAGTAATTACAAATACCCGCTAGATAAGTTGAAACTGTTCATAACCATTAGTTAAATTTCAACAAAATAAGTACTTTTAGCAATTTTTGTTCTTTAATGCAATTGACGTTTTAAAAAACTGTCCATTGCAATCTTATTTCGAATAGTCATTTATAATTTATTGTGAGATTTTCTTGATGACTGCTGCTGTTTGGCTGCTCGACTAACTGGCTAAGCAACTGCTGGGCCAGCTGAATTTCTGTCCGACTGACTTTAACACTTTCTTATTCCTTCAAGTTGTAGTTGGCAGACTGTATTGCCTGCTTGTTCTTTTGGTCTGGTTGTGTTGTAAAAAAGCAAAATTTACAAAACAAATTAAACTGTACAGAGACCAAAACAGTTTTGAGTGTTTGTTGCCATTTTAAACATGATTATCATAAATTGTTCAACTACTTGCTGTAAATTGTGTTTACATGATTTTCATTTTAGTGTCTTGTTGTCAACAACAACTAGTCAATTATGAAAAAAAATATATAATGAAGAAGAAAACTATTAAATTAATAATGATGTCCTTGCTTTAAAACTTTAAACGAAATATATTGTCTTTTAGAAGGGGGTGTACAAGGACAATGATTTTCTTTTAAATAACTATCTTCCTCTTTAGAATGTTGTGTTAAGGTTTTTTCAGACAATTTGAAGAACAAATTAGATGGAATATAATGTTCGGTTTAACGTTACATACTAACTAACTAACTAACTAGCTAACTAGCTAACTAGCTAACTAACTAACTAACTAACTAACTAACTAACTAACTAACTAAATAACTAACTAACTTACTTACTTACTAAATAACTTACTAACTAACTAACTTACTAACTAACTAACTAACTAACTAA
>NW_025810163.1:0-3729 GCF_022045245.1 Lucilia cuprina
CTAGTTCAGTTCTAGTTCAGTTCTAGTTCAGTTCTAGTTCAGTTCTAGTTCAGTTCTAGTTCAGTTCTAGTCCAGTTCTAGTTCAGTTCTAGTTCAGTTCTAGTTCAGGTTTAGTTCAGTTCTAGTTCAGTTCTAGTTCAGTTGTAGTTCAGTTTTAGTTCAGTTCTTGTTCAGTTCTTGTTCAGTTCTTGTTCAGTTCTAGTTCAGTTCTAGTTCAGTTCTAGTTCAGTTCTAGTTCAATACTGGTTTAGTTTTAGTTCAGTTTTAGTTCAGTTCTACTTCAGTTATATTTTAGTTCTAGTTCAGTTTTAGTTAATTCAAAGTTCAGTACTATTTCAGTTCTATATCGATTGTATATCCGTTCTAGTTTAGTTATATTTAGTTTTAGTGTAATTTTAGTTTAGATTTAGTTCATTTTTTCTCATTTGAAGAGCAGATCTGATATACTTTTAGTTTTAGTTAGCTTAAAGTGCGAGTGCTTTCTTTTTAAAATTTTAGTTTACTTAAGCTTTCATTAGGATAATAATTTTATTTAGCCTTATAATGGGTTAAGCCTAATATGACCATTTGTTTGTCAGGTTTTTATAAGAGTTTTTGTGTTTGTCTGTTCTTGTTTTGCTGCAATGCAATATTTTTATACGTACGATTTAGATTGCTTTGTATAACATACAGCAATAACAAGAACTAAAAAATAAAAATAAACTAATATGACGTTTCTTTCTTGTATTCAGTTTAATATACAACATACATTCCAACATACATGAGCCCATCCAACAAAACGTTCTAGTTTATAAAACTCACACTCTTGACTCTTTCCTTCTTATTTGCTTGTCTAATTCTAAGATATTAAAAAATAAAACTTATACATGCACTAAGCAAATCCTTTTGCCAAGTATGAAAGCAAAAAAAAGAAAAAAAAACAAGAACACAATTCAAAGTTATGAAGCATAAAGGCGCAGAGTGGGAAAAATAAATAGCAGTACTACAGTTTTAAAGAAAAACTGGGTGCCATTGGAAAGTATTTCAAATGAAATTATAGTCAAATTTAGAAAATTTACGAAACTGTAGAATATTATTAATTTTTATCTATAGATTGCTATACACTTCACCACTTCTGTAACACATTGTTTACATGCAAACCTTCTATATAAGCAAAAAAGTTTTTTTCTTCCTTCATTCCACACTAAATCAAAACAGAATGCACCAACAGCAACATATATAAAAAGTAAATCTAGGAGATGAAAAAAAAAATCAAGAAAAACATAAACTTTATATTGCAGCCTGTTCATTTTTTCATCTTTCTTTTTGCAAAAGCATTCTTGTTCATACTTGCATATGAACATGTTTGTATCATACTTACATGTTATATATATACATATATTTTTTTCTCTAAAACAATTTCACATGTTAAAGGAAACGGAAATTTCTACAAGTTTAGCAAGACTATGAGTATTCGCATACAGCTCGAGAGAGGGTAAAGAGAAAAATTCACAGCAACACTACAAGTAGTTGTAATTATTTTCAGCTTAAATGACAAAATACAAGGAAACAAGTCTTAAGCAGTTCAGCATTTTGACTTTTTTTCTAATTCAAACTCATAATATTCCCACGCTTTTGTATATGTATGTGTAGTGGTAAAACAATTTTTTTGTTTGCTGCTGTTGTTTTTTTGTTATTAAAAAGGAAAATAACTTAGCAAAGCAGAAATTTAGTTGCTGCAGTAGTACAGTATTCAATCAATATTTTGTAACATCTGAATAGCTCAATTAAACACCTATCTTAAACTGAATTACAACTGAACTAGAACTGAACTAGAACTTAATTACAACTGAACTAGAACTGAACTAGAACTGAACTAGAACTGAACTAGAACTGAACTAGAACTGAACTAGAACTGAACTAGAACTGAACTAGAACTGAACTAGAACTGAACTAGAACTGAACTAGAACTGAACTAGAACTGAACTAGAACTGAACTAGAACTGAACTAGAACTGAACTAGAACTGAACTAGAACTGAACTAGAACTGAACTAGAACTGAACTAGAACTTAACTAGAACTAAACTAGAACTGAACTAGAACTGAACTAGAACTGAACTAGAACTTAACTAGAATTGAACTAGAACTGAACTAGAACTGAACTAGAACTGAACTAGAACTGAACTAGAACTGAACTAGAACTGAACTAGAACTGGTCAAATCCGAGTCTCTTCGATTCTACTTGACAGTTCGCGCTTAGTGAACTACCATGAAAAACCAACTCATTCTTCTTAAACGTAGAGAAACTGAATTCATGCTGCACTTTCAATTTTTTATATTAAAATTTATTTCGCAACAACCTTCATATGTTGCGGGTGGTAAGAGATATTTTTGTATGTATATATATCTTTCTAATTTACATCCTTAGTATCCTTGTATTTATACTTGGATTGCTACTTTGCCTGTTATTTTAATTTATTTTTTTACTCGTTCTTCTTGCTTCATATGTATGCATATTAGGTATGTATGAGTATGAACATTTATATTTCTCATAAAATAATATTCTTGTTTGTTGTTGTTTATATCCTACATCACAAATATTGTAGCATACTTAAGGGATTTCTAAATACATGTTTGTGTGTAAAATTTTAGAAAATGTTGGCTTTAAGTAAGTGCACCTAAGGCCACTTATGAAAAATGCAAATTAAAGTTGACTTATAAATATGTGAGTTGTAATGTGTGTGGGATACACTAATATATATACTCCGCCTATGAAAATTTTTAATTTTTCTTCATAAAACTTTGATATTCTATATGAGTTTCTACGTATTTTTCTTATGTTCGAGAAAGAGTTTGTACATTAAATGGCATCTAGTTTGAGTATAGTTTGTAGAGTAAATTTCTATGTTGTTGAGTTTTGCAGTTGTTTACAATTTCTCGTAAAATTTGTATATAAGTGGGCGCCAAAAGCTTAAGGAGCGTATTAAGTGCTAAATTAGTTTTCTTTACAACAGGATGAGAAGTAATTTCTTTCTATAATTTTAATTATACTAAGAAATATATAATTAATTTAAATAAAGCATAAAATAGAGCTTCTATAAAAAAATATACAATATCAGAATAATCTTAGAACATATTTAGTTCTTTTCAGGGTCAAATCGTTTTTACAAACTTATTTTGTATAAATTTTCTCTTCACTATTTCTACAAATTTTTTCAAGTAACATTTTCATCTATATTAAGTTTAATGAAACTTAATACAACATTTTATAAACTAAAATAAATTTTAATTGTAATAATAACAATATACTTAAATAAAAAAAATTTTATTTAGAATGAAAATTCATTGAATTGCAAAAAGAAAATTAACCGACTACACAGAATGGAACATTTACTGCGAGAAATGTAACTAAAACATATACATAGATTAAAAAGACATAATTATGTATAGCCATTTACAACAAGATTGTCATATTTGTATATATTTAAAATTTTATTAATTTCGAAGCGCGTGCTATGCAATATGTCATAAAACATTTTAAAGTAAATTTTTAAAACAATTTTTTTGAATTAAATCAGTCTTGTAATAAATGTAAATAAATTTCCATAAAGTCTAAGCGAAATTTAAAATATCATCAATAATTTAAACTATAACTGAACTAGAACTGAACTAGAACTGAACTAGAACTGAACTAGAACTGAACTAGAACTGAACTAGAACTGAACTAGAACTGAACTAGAACTGAACTAG
>NW_025810164.1:0-1679 GCF_022045245.1 Lucilia cuprina
AGACTAGACTATAGACTAGACTATAGACTAGACTATAGACTAGACTATAGACTAGACTATAGACTAGACTATAGACTAGACTATAGACTAGACCATAGACTAGATTATTTAGATAATATACTTTACAATAGACCATAAACAAGTCTATAAACTAGATTATTGACTACGCTAGAAACTAGGCTAATAGATTAGTCTAATTTATATGTGTAAAACTACTGTATAGTCTATAGGCAAGAGTATAAACTGTTTATAATATATATTTTCCACATTTGTTTTTGCTAAAAATTAAATTTTTACCAAAAATTAAAATTTCACATATTTTTTAATATCCCAGTATAATTTTTGCTATAATTCGCCATTAGATTTTTGACGTTAGATTTTATAATAAAAACTCATTGTAAATCCATGAACAAAATTTTATTTAATAAACGATTTATAAATAAAATTTCGTATGGAAATTAAGTTTTATAAAGCTTTAATAAGACAAAACATTGTTTATGTATAAGGGAGTAGTTGTTTTAAAAAAATTCCTTAAAAAGTTGAAATTAAATACTTATGAACCTTAACAATGTAAACGTGAAGTTAACACAAACATTTTATGCACTTACCTTAACTTTGAAAAAATCTGAAACAAAACAGAAAAACTTTTATTAGAATTTTTTACAAACAAAATTATTTATCAAAATCAAATTAAAGCTCAACAAATTAAAATTAAATATTATAACATGAATTTAGAAAGTTTTCGTCCGCATTTTAAATATAAATGCATTTTTTTATATATTGAAAATATTTGACTTAATTTAAATGTTGTATTAAATTTAGATGAGGATTTCGTTAGTAATGTACAAAACATTAAAGTTGTGCTTTTAGAATTGTAGGCATCAATTCGCTTTTGTATTTCAATAAAGTCTTAAGCGATACAATTTTATAAATATATTTTCTAGTTTGAATTTATGAATTCTAAATGTATTTATCAATTATTAATGCTTTCAGACTCATTTAAAGGGAACATTTTGAGTTTCTCCAGATAATACAATTCACTATTAAAACACATATACATTTGCCTTTATGTCTGGCTGCTGTTTTGAAAAAGGTTATTTATATCGTCATCATTTTTTATGCTAAATTATAGCCAATAGTATATTTATTCTATTTTAAGTCATTGCCACTCTGATAATGCATGATTTCGTCATCATTTATTTGTTTTTATATATGATAACGGAGCAACAAAAGCAGTGCTGGGCAACACAAAGGCAATAATATATAGGATAATGTGTAAAGCAGCAGAAAATTATGTTAAGTAAAGTTACTTTTAAACAAACCTACTTAATGTCCCAGTAAATGTTTAATGCGAATAAACCCTTTCTACATACGGAAATGTGATAAATATTAAGAACATAAAATGTTTTCTAGAAGTACAAAAAAAATATGTGCGTGCGATTTTGTACATTGTGTTATATTTCAACGTTTCCGAATGAAAGTAACTACCCACCTACCTACCTACCTACCTACCTACCTACCTACCTACCTAACTATCTATAGACTAGACTATGGACTAGACTATAGACTACACTATAGACTATCGACTAGACTATAGACTAGACTATAGACTAGACTATAGACTAGACTATAGACTAGACTATAGACTAGACTATAGACTAGACTATAGACTAGACTAT
>NW_025810165.1:0-1754 GCF_022045245.1 Lucilia cuprina
GTCTATAGTCTAGTCTATAGTCTAGTCTATAGTCTAGTCTATAGTCTAGTCTATAGTCTAGTCTATAGTCTAGTCTATAGTCTAGTCTATAATCTAGTCTATAGTCAACTCTGTAGTCTAGTCTATAGTCTAGTCTATATTCAAGCCTATAGTCTAGTCCATAGTATAATCTATAGTATAAACTATAGTCTAGTCTAGACTAAACTATAGACTATATTTTTTACCGTGTACCTACTACGTACATATCTCTCAATATTGAACTAAATATAGAAGAAGAAAACAAAATATATTTCATTTCCAAACAATATATTAGTCATCGTAAACAGTAGAGGCACTGACTGATTTTCAGTACATATTTATTACTGGCATTTTTATTTTGCTATAGTATTTGTAGTTCAGCGGTTTAATGGTTGATGATTACATAAAAAAATCATACGTCTACGTATGGAAGACAAAAAAACAGTAAATTGTTATTAAATTGTTGCGCTTGGTTTGAAATTTGGAATGATTTTAATATGAATTATAATAATTATTCATTTTCATAATGTATTTAAACAAGATTTGCTAATCACTTATTTAGTTAATATATTTTAAAACTAAATGAGTTAAATATTTTGAAATGTATTAGCAAATTAGAAAAATTTTGCTTCAAACTTTAATAAAGTTCATGACCAAAAAAAATTAAATAGATTTTATAAATAAGATAAAAATTTAATTTCTTTTGTTTATATATAAAAAAGAATTTTGTTATATTTTACAACTAAAGATTAGATTACAATGATAAATCCATTGTTATGAGTTGAATTTTATTAAGACTTAATTAAGATAGCAACAATAGCAACAAAAATATGTATAACAAAGAATAATATTTTATTAAGTCTAAGAAATTTCTTTTTATAGAATCATATTATTATAACTTTCTTTAAACAATAAATAATAAAACCCTAACAACATTATATTAATAATCTAAGCGAAAGTATAAACAAGTGTTTTCTTTCAGTTTTTAATATTATTTATTAACATTTAGATTCTTGGAAATAAAATTAGCATTTTTTATGAAAATTTGCAAATTTGGTAAACAATATGTTTTCTTAATTCTTTCCTCATAAACATGTTCTAGTTACATAGAAATATTTGGGAATTATTTGCTTTTGTTTACGAAAAATTCGATAAAAATTGTTTAAGTTGTAGGTAAGGGCTTTTTTGAACAAAAACAACAATTTAATCGATATCGAAATAGCGCTTTAATAATATACATATTTTGGTTAATTACAAAAGACATATACATACAATAATTTTTTGATAAGAAACTTTGATTCATTTATTAAAAGTAGCCTTGGCGGCAAAAATTTTTTAAGACCTTCACCCGAAAAATGAGGATACAATTAGCACTCAATGAAATCATAGACTAGACTACATAGACTACACTACCGACCAAATTATCGTTCATCATATTATTGTTCGCACTATCACCTAAACAGTCGACCAGTTTATAGACTAGATTATACACTTGTTTATCGACCAGATTGTCGACTCAACAATCGACTAGATTATCTGACTTGACTAAGAACTAGATTTTCAAACTATGGACCAGCTTATCGACTAGACTATAGACAAGACTATAGACTAGACTATAGACTAGACTGTAGACTAGACTACAGACTAGACTATAGACTAGACTATAGACTAGACTATAGACTAGACTATAGATTAGACTATAGACTAGACTATAGACTAGACTATAGACTAGACTA
>NW_025810166.1:0-1548 GCF_022045245.1 Lucilia cuprina
CAACCATATCGGAACTTCAAATTACCGCCTTTTTAAACCTGGGAAAATAATTCTACCGATCTATCCAACTGGCCATTTTCTAAAAATACATTATGCAATAAATTGTATTCCAAAACAAATGGCAATTTTAATGCTTTAAAATGGTGCATAAACGACTGTCCTGGCACGAAAACTGCCAAAGTTAATTGCAACCATAGCGGAACCTCAGATTACTGCGTTTGTTATACATAGAACAATAATTCTACCGATCTATCAAATTGAATAAATTCTAAAAATACACATTATGCTACAAATGATATACCATATTAAAGTGCAATCATAATGCTTTAAAATGATGCCTAAATGACTGTCATAGCGTGAAAACTGTCAATGTTATTTGCAGCCATATCGGAACCTCAAATTACCGCATTTTTAAAGCTGTGAAAATAGTTCTACCGATCTATCCAACTGGCCATTTTCTAAAAATATATTATGCAATAAATTATATACCAAAACAAATGGCAACTATAATGCAATAAAAAGAAATGTAAACGACTGCAATAACACGAAAACTATAAAAGATATTTGCAACCATATCGGAGCCTTAAATTACCGCATTTCCAAACCTGTACCAATAAATATACCGATCTATCCAATTTTTGTAAAAATTCATTATGCCACAAATTGTACACCAAAACAATGTGCAACTGTAATGCTTTAAAATGATGCATAAACGATTGTCCTGGCATGAAAACTGTCAAAGTTATTTGCAACCATATCGGAACCTCAGATCACAGTGTTTTAAAACATAGAACAACAATTCTACCGATCCTTCAAATTGACCAATTTGTAAAAACACATTATGCTACAAATGCTATACCATATTGAAGTGCAATCATAATGCTTTAAAATGATTCATAAATGACTGTCATAGCGTGAAAACTGCCAATGTTATTTGCAACCATATCGGAGCCTTAAATTACCGCATTTCCAAACCTGTACCAATAAATATACCGATCTATCCAATTTTTGTAAAAATTCATTATGCCACAAATTATACACCAAAACAAAGTGCAACTGTAATGCTTTAAAATGATGCATAAACGATTGTTCTGGCATGAAAACTGTCAAAGTTATTTGCAACCATATCGGAACCTCAAATCACAGCGTTTTTAACATAGAACAACAATTCTACCGATCCTTCAAATTGACCATTTTTTAGACGAACACATTATGCCACAAATGATATACCAAATTAAAGTGCAATCATAATGCTTTAAAATGATGCATAAATGACTGTCATAGCATGAAAACTGTCAAAGTTATTCACAACCATATCGGAACTTCAAATTACCGCCTTTTGAAGCCTGGGAAAATAATTCTACCGATCTATCCAACTGGCCATTTTCTAAAAATACATTATGCAATAAATTATATACCAAAACAAATGGGAATTTTAGAGCTTTAAAATGGTGCATAAATGACTGTCCTAGCACGAAAACTGCCAAAGTTAATTGCAACCATATCGGAACCTCAGATTACTGCGTTTATTAAACATAGAACAATAAT
>NW_025810167.1:0-1100 GCF_022045245.1 Lucilia cuprina
TAATTCTGGAAAAAATTCTGACAATAGACTTACATTAACCGGTGGCGCCATTGCTCTAAAGTGGAAAATAGTTTTTGTGGAAATGTTACCACTTAATTTCTATTTAAATGAAGTAAATATGTATTTACTCATCTTTATTTTGTGGTTCTGCATCCTTGTAAAAGGAAATGAAAATTTAAAAGGACCAAATTTAAAAAAAAAATACTTCTGCTAAAATATTGTTTATAATTTATACTAATCGTCTTAGAATCGGTTTTAGAATCGATTAAGCTATGTCCGTCCGTTTAGCTGGCTGACTGTCCATGTAAACCTTAATTTTATGAAATTTGCACACACTATATTTTTGGCCAAAGGACAAGCCAATGCAAATGCAAATGGTAAAAATCGGTCCATTATTTCGCCTAGCACCCATAAAACCGTATACCTCGAATAGGGCCTTTGGGTTTATAACTAAGTTAAACATTCTATTATGTCAACGAAAGTCGGCAAAACTTAGTTTTATAGAACACTAGCTAAATGTACCCGGCGTTGCTCGGGTTTTCTTCGATTCTTACAGATATTATATAGCTCTTGTTAGTTATGAGGGTAAACATTAAAATGGTCATAAATTATTACTAATGTTGATTAGAGGGTTTTTAATGATTTTTTGTTTTTGAAGTTCGAAATTTCGATTTGGTCATCATTATTTCCAAAAAAAAAAACATTGTGTAAGCTAAAATTAAGTTTAAGAAAAAAAAATAATAGTGCAAAAATGGTAGTTATACAGTTGATAAATCTAACTGGATTTTTTGAATAAAAAAAGGTGGATTTATCTAATATATGTATGTTTGTAGGGCAATATCCCTAATTCATAAAACAAAACCATAATAATTTGTTGTAAAATAAATTTGATTTATTTTTCTTTTTGCCGAAGGATGTTAAATATTTTTAAAGTGTGTAGAAATAGTAAATTAGATAAAAGTTATTTAACTAAAATATCGTACACTTGCATACAATAGCATACACGTGCAAAAAAACAATTTTTCCAATTGTATGGAACAACTTTAGTATTAATTAAATTTTATTAATTATTTATTAAAACTTTCTAGCTATACCCTGTG
>NW_025810168.1:0-1421 GCF_022045245.1 Lucilia cuprina
TCTAGTTCAGTTCTAGTTCAGTTCTAGTTCAGTTCTAGTTCAGTTCTAGTTCAGTTCTAGTTCAGTTCTAGTTCAGTTATAGTTCAGTTCTAGTTCAGTTGTAGTTCAAGTTCATGGATAGTTCTGTAAAAAATATGTCTGCTTAAATTTTGTCTTTTTATTTTGTTACAGACCTTTCATTAATATTTAACTATCTGCTTAATTATACATTTATCATCTCCTTTTCCATAAGTAGTAGCTTTATCTTTATCCTTCTCTTTAACATAACTTCAAAAAGCTTTTAAAATCCACAACCATAATGAACCGAACTAAAGGTGTTTTTTTATATTGCACTTCTTCTTTTCTCTACTTTGTCCGCCCTCCATTTAATTAATGTTATAGCAACTTAATTTGTTTAATTCCAAAACTGTTTACTTGATTGTAATACCGAGATTTTTAGGGTTTTTTTTATAAAGAAAAAATCAAATTACACGTTCTCTGGCACGAACTTAACCTCAAACTCCCTAAACAGCACATCAGAAGCACAGCACAGCAGTAAAAATTACAACAAGTTTAATCATCATTTATCACACAGAAAATATTCATACACACCCACACTCTGACCTACTGGGTTGATTTATACACTTCAGTAGTCAGTCGTCGTCATCGCCGTAACTAGAGTTAATGTAAGTGTCCAGTAGCATTAGAAGAATATAAAACGTATGTTCTTGTCACGAAACTATACTCAGGAGACATGTCACATATTCTGTGTTCCATTCAGTACGTATGCATTCCCTTCATAAGTTGCAAGTGTCAATGGCAAACAGTCATCCTCTAGCAGTGGGAGTTTACTTAATACTGTTGAGTTTAAATAAATGGTTTTTTTACTCTTATGTACATGAAACTTTTCATAGCCATTTCATACAAACTAACAGAGTTGCTGTTTAAAAATGAGTCCCGCATGGCAAAATTTGTATGAGAGACCCATTACTGCCTTAAAGCTCTAGCTCACAAAGTAGTCATTAATTACGTTCTTGCATTTATTTCTTGCTATTTTCAGATTTCAAATCATTTTTGATGTTTTCGAAAAACATTTTTCTATTTTCGAAACAAACAACAGAAACAAATTATTTGCAGTTTAGTGATTTTAACATGATTTTTAATCGTTCAATTGCTTTGAAGATAAACTCAAGAGCAAAATTTAATTGAGCAGCAATAAGCACAGGAAGAGTGAAATAAAAAAAGAAAAATCGATTTGCAAAGTTAAAAATAAAAAGGAAATGCACAATTTTATTTAACATACTGACAAATTTTCGAATGAAACTATAAAGTATAAAGTTCTAGTTCATTTCTAGTTCAGTTCTAGTTCAGTTCTAGTTCAGTTCTAGTTCAGTTCTAGTTCAGTTCTAGTTCAGTTCTAGTTCAGTTCTAGTTCAGTTCTA
>NW_025810169.1:0-1365 GCF_022045245.1 Lucilia cuprina
AACTAGAACTGAACTAGAACTGAACTAGAACTGAACTAGAACTGAACTAGAACTGAACTAAAACTAAACTAGAACTGAACTAGAACTGAACTAGAACTGAACTAGAACAGAAATAGAATAGAACAAGAACAGAATTAGAACAGAACTAGAATAGAACTAGAACAGAATTTGAACTGAACTAGAAACTTACTTAAACTAAACTAGGAATGATTCAAAACTCTTTTAGGACTAAAATATAAAACTTTTTCGATATACAGCTGTTTGTCAAAATTTTCAAATTTATGATAAATTCCGTTACTTTTCCCCTTTAATATTTTTGATGTGTTAATTTTATTTTAAGAAACTTTAACGTTTCACATACAATCATATAATCTAAAATAAAATTTTGTTATTTTTGAAAAGCAGATGTGTATGATAAAGATGAGGCTTCTTTAAAAAAAAATAGTTAACAGGTGTTAATTTGTAAAAAAAAGTAATACTAAAAATGTAATAAAAGTACAGTTTTTTTTCAAAAATTTTATGTAATATTTAGTTTCATCATCATTTAAACTATTTTATGACTATGGTGTGTCTTCTTAGAATACTAAGAACGTAAAGAAGTCTTTCTTTACCCTACGAGTAAGTAAACAAAAAAAAAAGAAGTGTAATGTAAAAAAACAGGCAAGAAAAACAAGTCATACAAATGCTGCCTTATGGTTTTTACGAGTCTTTACGACTATATGATGTCCGTCTGTCAGTTGTGCACATTAAAATGTTGATGACCGTAAATAGTCAGAGAGGAGACTTAAGACACAGCTAACCAGTCAAGAAGCATAACCAAAGACAACGACCACACCACATGTTTTACTTTTCTACTACTAAAATTCCTTAATATTTTCAGCGTCAACGGACAACTTTGACCACTGTTGGTGGTGTAGTAGAGTAAAACATTCCTGATACACGATACCTACTACATTTATCAATAGTAGAGTTTACAAACTGCTCATAAAACAGCAATGTCAACTTAAGTCAATCGGCTAGCCTGTTACTCGTCGAGACAGTCACTAGTCTGTAAGCTTAGTAGTAGTTAAAAAGCGTTTAATAAATAGTGTCCCGGTCAAACAAGAATAGATTCATATGTATGTATATTGATTGCAACATTCTGTTTTGTTTTAGTTCTGTCCTAGTTCTGTTCTAGTTCAGTTCTAGTTTAGTTCTAGTTTAGTTCTAGTTCAGTTCTAGTTCAGTTCTAGTTCAGTTCTAGTTCAGTTCTAGTTCAGTTCAGTTCTAGTTCAGTTCTAGTTTAGTTCTAGTTTAGTTCTAGTTCACTTCTAGTTCAGTTCTAGTTCAGTTCTAGTTCAGTTCTAGTTCAGTTCTAGTTCAGTT
>NW_025810170.1:0-1621 GCF_022045245.1 Lucilia cuprina
GAACTAGAACTGAACTAGAACTGAACTAGAACTGAACTAGAACTGAACTAGAACTGAACTAGAACTGAACTAGAACTGAACTAGAACTGAACTAGGACTGAACTAGAATTGAGCTAGAACTTAACTTGAGCACAACTGTAGGGTATTATAAAGTATCACACATTCATTAAACTGGTAATTGTTGTACAATACTTATTAAACCTTAATAGTGACCCTCTTACAAAATTACAAAAACATAGAAAACAAAAACAAATAAAAGAAAAACAAAAGCAGAACATAAGCTATGATGTGTTTACGACGAAGTGTGTCTGTGTATTTAACTAAAAAATACAGCCAATATAGTGTACAATGCATATCTCTCTTTGTGTGTGTGTGTAGCACTAAAGCGGAAAACGGAAGTCGCCAAAAAAACAATGAAATAAATTACAACACAAAGTAGACATTACAGAACTAGTAAACAGTAAAAATAGCAAAAGACCACTAATTTCTACAGCTTAGAGCAATATTATGCTATTGTTTGTTTGCGAAAAGTAAAGTCAATCCAAATTTCCAGAGCAAGAGTTGGAGTATTTATGGTATTTCTTGGGTTCTTTTCGAAAATGGTTTGTTCCTTTTGTTTAATGATGATTTTTGGCTGGTATCGTTGTTGTTGTTCCTATTACTATTTGTTGTTTATATACGTTTATTTAGATTTTACGTGTGCAACAAGGTCATAAATTCAACGTCGTTTTGCTGTTGTTTTGTTCTTATTGTTTTATTTAAAGAAATTAACAACAATTGTGTTGACATGCCATGGCGTTAAATTTAGATTTGTAACAAAAAACAAAGGAAGCACAAAAAGGCAAATATAAAAATAAAACAAATAAATAAAGAAGCCTGAAAACATTAGGGAATTTAAAATCTTATGAAAAAAAGTAGCAGTAATATAATTCAATGTAGTTACAAAACTTTTAGCATTAAGGACTGATGCAGAGAGTAATGTTTTTATAAAAAACTACAGGACACTATTCCTACCATTATTTTAACTTTTAACATTTTAACTATTTAACTAACTTTTGTAATTAAATAACTATTATATTATTAATAGACTTTTTTAACATTTAATATTTAACTCAATTTTTATTAATACTGTTAAATACTTAAAGGCGCTTTAATAAATTTAAATGACAACAATTCAATTAAAATAAATATAATTCAAGCTTATTGTTCCATTTTCAACACCATAGAGAACTTTTAAATTCAATTTAAAAATAAATAATAAAATTATGTGTTGAAAAAAAAACACTTTACAATAAAATTATTATATAAAAAACACACAAAAGAAAAACGTTCAAATAAAACAATTAATAATGAATTATGGTAATAGGCTAGTAGCAACAAACCACAAAAACAACAAAAAACATAACACAAATTACAAATATTTATAAGAGCAACAGTGAAGAGCAAAAAAGAAACATAGTTCTAGTTCTGTTCTAGTTATGTTCTAGTTTTGTTCAAGTTTTGTTCTAGTTCTGTTCTTTTCTAGTTCTGTTCTAGTTCTGTTCTAGTTCTGTTCCAGTTCTGTTCTAGTTCTGTTCTAGTTCTGTTCTAGTTCTGTTCTAGTTCTGTTCTAGTTCTGTTC
>NW_025810171.1:0-1517 GCF_022045245.1 Lucilia cuprina
GTCTATAGTCTAGTCTATAGTCTAGTCTATAGTCTAGTCTATAGTCTAGTCTATAGTCTAGTCTATAGTCTAGCCTATAGTCTAGTCTATAGTCTAGTTTATAGTCTATTCTATAGTTAATGCGATTACATTTTTTTATCAAACCATAATTAACATATAAACAGTTTAAAAAACCTTGTTATTCGCTATAAATTCCAAATTAAACCTCTTATTAAAACGCCTTGTTTTGTCTTTTAAATTGTTTTAAATTTAAACATTTTAAAACGTTAACTGCACTAAAATTGAAAGGTAGAATAAATTTTTTTTCAAGTTTCTGCCAAATAACATGCAGCAGCAACAGCAAATCATATAGTGAAAAAAAAGAAACTGGTGCATGACCTCGACAACATGGTTTTTACTCCAAAACATTAGAGAGTGAGTGAAAAACACAAAGCATACAAACAGACAAAACTAATAGAAAAGTAGCAGAAAATAAAACAATTCTAAGTTTAAGTATGTATGAAGTAAGTAGCATTTGTTCTACAAAACCAGATTTTCGTAACGTTCTTTTTTTGTTGCTGTTGTTGTCGTTTTTTGTTTTCTATTGCAAACAACTCCATATGCAATTGTTTTTTTTTTCTTCTCTTACATGGTTTGGCTTTGGTGGCAAGTTGTACAAGTTGCATGTTTTTCAAGCAACAATAAGAATAAAACAACAACAATAAACCTCAAATAACAAAATCGAAAACTTCAATAGTTTCTTAACAAATGAACGAAACCATAATGACAATTTTTCGATTTTTTTGCTGTTTAAATTCTAATTGTATCTGTGTGAGTGTGTCACTAACACAAAAAACTCTTTTAGTGACATTTTTTCTTAACTGTTTTGTATGTGTGTGATAGTTTTGGTATCTGTGTGATTTTTTTTGTAAATAAAACTCATTGTCAGTTTTTTAGTTGGATTTCTTATTAAAGTTGTAGACACGCAACAACAATAGCAATAGCAACTGAAAACCCCCAAAAAAATTATAGAATTAAAAAAAAAAAACAAACTAAAAACGCCAACATTAAGAAATAATCGTTAAGTTGTGGATTCCTAAAAAACCAAAAGTTTAACGGTTTAATTTCAGTTTTATAAAAGTTTTAATATTTTTTTATCATTGCTCACAAACATATTCACACACATACATGCATCATTTTATATGTATTAATAAAAGTTTTGTAATTTAATTTGGTGAAAATATTTATAAATTTTTTGGCTTCTTTAGAATTTGATTAAACAAATTTGATAATTTGGTTTTTCGTGTAAATATTTTAAGGAAGAATTTTTGCGTAAAGGCCCAGTTGTATGGTAGAGTAGATAACTGGAGTTTAAGCAATAGTTTAGTTTAGACTGTGACAAAGACACAGAATGTGAAATGAACTAGAATTGAATTAGAACTGAATTAGAACTGAACTAGAAATGAACTAGAACTGAACTAGAACTGAACTAGAACTGAACTAGAACTGAACTAGAACTGAACTAGAACTGAACTAGA
>NW_025810172.1:0-1501 GCF_022045245.1 Lucilia cuprina
CTAGTCTATAGTCTAGTCTATAGTCTAGTCTATAGTCTAGTCTATAGTCTAGTCTATAGTCTAGTCTATAGTCTAGTCTATAGTCTATTCTATAGTCTAGGCTATAGTATACTTTATAGTCCAGTCTGTGGTGTAGTAGATATTCTGTATTTTTTTTTGTTTACTAAATGCTTCTTTAGCACGTTTTCCCAGTTCAAATGTTTAAAAATACAGCGAAATTTATATATTTACTTTGTGTTGCAGTTTTGCGTGTAATTATTAAAAAGTTTCTAATACAGTTTTACTCAGTACAGCAGACTCTGCATACGTTATGTTCATATTCAAGAGCAATAAAAACATTTTTTTGTTTTGAAATTGTAAAAATTTTTGTTTAGTTTTAAGATTTGCCATACCCCACCCTTCCTCTTATATTGTTGGTTTTAGTTTCAGTAGCAGCAGGAGCAGCAGCAGAATTCTTAAATGACAACAACTTTTAGTTTTGAAATGTTGAAAAACTTTCGCAGTTTAACGTGGAAAATACATTGTATATTTTTGCGAAAATAAACAAACATTCATACATTTGAAATTTTTTATTTATATTTTAAAATAACCCAGCAAACTTTTTTAAATGGAAATTGTTGAAGAAAATGTTGTTTCAAATATCTATCAATTAACTTTTATTTAGCTCTCTCTCAATAGCCTTGAAAACAGCAATAAATATAAATTACCATTAAATGTTCATAGCTTTTATTAATATTATACAGCAATAAAAAAGTGTTGTTAAAGAACTTCTGCAAAGAATTTTTTAAATAAAAACAAAAAAATAAATAAATAAATAAATAAATAAATAAATAAATAAATAAATAAATAAAAATTAAAATATAAAAATAGTTTTTGTTTTTAAAATTTATTTTTCACAACAGCAAAGTGAAGGTGAATACATATTTCAACATTGCTTTGTGCATTAATTATTGTTTGACTTGAAAATAAAACTTTTTTATTAAATAAATTTCTAGACAACATGAGAGAGAGAGAGCGAGCGAGCAAAAGGATAACAACATAACAACAACCCAATTTATTCTTAAACAATGTCTTGTTGTCCTTTTGCCATTTCCTTTCGATAAAATTTCTACAAACAGCATTTCAACAATGCTGATGTAAGTTTTTGCTATTTTATAAGAATTTTTAATACACTAAAAAAAAGTATGATTAAATATACATATTTATACAGTAGTCAAGTCTACAGTTTGGATAATAAACATGAAGAATATTTATGTGCAATCGTAACTTAAGTCAAGTCTACAGTCGTAGACTCCGTGTAGTCTGCTCTTTCGTCTAGCTGATAGTCTAGTTTCAGTCTAGCCTATAGTGTTGAAAATATATAGTCTAGTCTATAGTCTAGTCTATAGTCAAATCTATAGTCTAGTCTGTAGTCAAGTCCATAGTCTAGTCTATAGTCTAGTCTATAGTCTAGTCTATAGTCAAATCTATAGTCTAGTCTGTAGTCAAGTCCATAGTCTAG
>NW_025810173.1:0-3843 GCF_022045245.1 Lucilia cuprina
AAATATTTAAAATTTTTCCTCAACTATTAATATTTCTTTAGAAATTGTTAGATACTTATTCATAAACATTCATTAAAGTTTTATAGAAAAAATTTTGTATGAAAATTTATTTTATAAATCTTTGATAAAAGTTTATGAATAAAGGCTTTAAACCACATTATGTTTATTGTTTTTATTGGCCTCAAAATGCAGCAATATATTGTTTTTACCAACAAGAACAACAACTAAATTAAAAAAATTAATAAATAACAACAATTATTCACTTATACTTTATTTGGTTAAAACAACCGTATTTAGTTTACAAACCGTTTAACAAAAGCAGAAAATACAAAAAAAACTAATTCCTATATTGAGACACTTGCTCTTATCCAATCCCTTGATTTTCTTTAAAAAACTTAACAACACTTTACAACAACAACTAACAACATTATTATCACATTTGTGAACATCATTAACATTTCCGTACTCCCTTTATTAAATATTATTTATTGCAAAAACCTTAAGCTAAAACACCCAATACCGTAACAACAACAACATACACATACACAGCGAAAACAAAACATAATAGAAAACAAAACAAAAAAAGTATTCCTAAGAATAACAATAGAACAACTAACAGCCAAAAAGTCTTCCCAACATACCAACACACTCTTCCCCTTTTCATAAACACTTGCAGCTTAAGCAAATGATTGACAAAAATTCTCTAAAAAAAAATAAATGTTCATTCATTCACCTACCACAACAAAACGCAATGAACATTAACTAAATTTTAACTTCTTGTATTAACAACAACAAGAACCCTTAAAGATTACACTCTTTCTCTTCACATATATTCTAACAAAAACAATATTAGTTAAAGATGCATTCCATAGGCTTTCATATTAATACAAGTGTGTGTGTGTTTGTTAGAGCAAAACACTTGTTAACACTTTGTTGTTACTTTTTTCACACCAAATTTCTCTTGCAAAAGAATTTGCATTGATTTGTTAGTGTATTACTCTTGTATTAGCTAATACTCACTCCCTTTTACTCCCATTCCCTTGTAATCTTATTAGTATTAGTGTTTTTTCTTTGGTCTTTTTGTCATTGATGCATAAATCATATTGATTCCACATCAATCTCTTTAGTTTTAGTTTTCTGTTCAATCGTTTGTGGTCGTTAAATAATCCGCTAATGCTTTGTTTAAAAAATAATTAAAATTACTAATTGTTTATGGATTTTAATAAAATTAGTGTTAAATTAAAGGAAAATCGTCGGGAAACAAAAATATGTTAAAATTATTTTCGTAACTTAAGTAAGAAAAAAGTTATTTCGGTGTAAAGTTTTAACAAAAATTCGCAATTGAAAACTACAAAGCGGCATAAGTGAAGTGAAAAAATGTGACGTCATTAATAAGTGTTTCTATACTAGAACTTAAATATTTCGGCAATAAAAGAGGAGAACATGTTGCTTTAGTTGAGGGACATTAGTGTAAGTTCATGTTGTTATTGTTAAGCATTTTTTAAGTGAAAGTGTTTTTGTTTTAAAGTAAAAAGGGGAGTGAGTGTTTATGTGGAGTGATTAAGAGTTAAAGTTTGAGTGTTTGTTTGTTTTAAGATGTTGTTTAGGTTCGTTTGTTGAGTGTTGGGTGTGAGAGGGAGGATTGATGGTTGGTTTGCAAAGGTTTTGTTAAAGTGTGTAAGTATGTATGTATGTTGCTTACTACTGTTTTGCTGTTTATGGTGTGTTGCAATGTTTTTGCATTAAGTGCGTGATGTGTGTACACATGTACATACACACATATAGTAAGTTTGTATTTACGGTTTTTTAACACTGTTGTTGTTTTTGTTTTTAGTTTAATATAAATATGTTTAGGAGACAATAGTTGTTTGTATGTATTTTAAAGTTAAATTTAATATATAAGTAGAGATTATTTGTTTGCTATAGTTTGAGTTGCTTACAGGAATAGTAATGTGGGCAATATTTGTGTTTGAGCAAATTATTGTATTGTTATTTATAAAGCTTTTATAATTGATTTATATAGGTTTAAAGGGTTAATCATAGTAATTTTTTTAGATGATTTTATTGAACTTAGAATTTGTTAATGTTTAGCTTTTACTTTTTATGTATTTTAAGGGAATTAAGGTAAACTATGGGAAGTTAGTGTTTGCTGGTTTAAAGTTTTTGTTTTTGTCTTTGAAATATGTAGTTTATTATTGAAATTAAAACTTTTTGTGGAAAATTAACAAAATTTCTTAGAGGATTTCTTTTGCTTTAAGAGTTTTATAATAAATTAGAATTTTGTTATTAAATTGTTTAAATCCGTTTTTTGAATTCCATAAGGAGTTTTATTAGGTTTTCAAGATGATATTTTATTTAATATAAATTTTCTCAAACAACTTAAACTTAGATTTTTAATTATAATTTTCAAAAATTTTCCCAAAATTTATGTTTTTTTAATTATATTTTTTAACAATAATTTTGAGAATTTTTCTCTATAATAGAATAATTAGTAGAAATATTAAATAGATTTTATATTCAAATTTAAAACTAACACAAAAACAAAAGATATTCATTGCACTTTTTACTTAAATTTTTTGTCCGAAAAAACTTTTTTTCATAAATTTAATAAAAATTCCAAATTTTTATATTTATAGAAAATTTAAATAAATGACCCAACATTTCACTTTCATCTAAACTTTACCGCTGTTTTAAAAGAAATCAATTAAAAATAAAAAATATTCGGTACGGTTCGGTTGTATATAATTTAAAAATTCTAAATTATAATAAAAATTTAATAAAGTTTCAAAATAAAAGAAAAAATCTTAAAAAAAACTGTTATAGAAAATTAAGGTTTCGATAAAATAAATCTCAAAAATCAATTTAAAAATCTTAAGGTGTTAAAAGTTTAATTTTAAATAAAAGTAAAAATAAGAAAATAATTTAATTAAAATAAAAGCAAAAGTAGTTCAAATCTAGAAAAAGCTAGAAAAAAGCTTAAATATAAGTGAAAAGAAAATATAGCAAATATGGGCAATTTAATATAAAAATGCTATAAATGAAAAGAAAAAATAAATAAAGTGAATAAAAAAAGTTAAAGAAAATGTTTAATACCAATATCTAAAAATGTCAATAATATAATTAAATATTTCAATATGTTGAAAAAAAGTAAAATATCAAAAAAAAGTTAAAAAGAAAGTGATATAAAATTATTTAAAAAAATATATATAATTAATAATAAAATAGAAATTAAAAAAGCTATATATGGCAATTATGGGCAATTTAATAAAAATCTAGAAAAAGTAAAAAAATCAAAATCATAGCTAATTAAATTAAAAAAGTGTTTTTTATATAAAAAGTGAAAATTATGAAAATAGTGTTAAAAATATAAATCAATTAAAAATATAAAAATAAAAGTGCTTGTTGTTAAAGGTAATTTAATAAAAATTTATTCAAATATTCTTGTTGGATTAAAATATTGGATTAAAACTACTCTGGAGCACTTATCTGCAGCAGTTAATATTTTGTAAGTACAATTGAATATTTTATTAAAAACATTTCAATATTTCTTTAAATTCAAATATTTTAATATTTTTTTAAATTCAATAATTATTATAACCAAATTTTATTAAAATCACTTTGAGAACTTTGTATATCTTGTTAAATCTCCAGCCTATAGTCTAGTTTATAGTAAAGTCTAGAGTGTAACAGGCAGTCAAGTCTATAGTCTAGTCTATAGTCTAGTCTATAGTCTACTCTATAGTCTAGTCTATAGTCTAGTCTATAGTCTAGTCTATAGTCTAGTCTATAGTCTAGTATATAATCTAGTCTATAGTCTAGTCTATAGTCTAGTCTATAGTCTAG
>NW_025810174.1:0-1925 GCF_022045245.1 Lucilia cuprina
ACTAGAATCATAAAATCAAACTTAAAGAGTTCTCTAAAAGGGGAATTTTTGATATTGCAGATATATATTATACATTTACAATAATGATATTTATTTAATTCCATTACGATGAGGGTAGCGAAGCACACTGGGTATAGCTAGTTTCTAATATTTGAGAAAAAACTTAATTAAATATTATACATAGAATTTAATTCAAAGAAATAGACAATTTTAATTTTGATTATAATAAGAAGAAAATAAACTGAATAAGGCAAAATCCCAAATAATTGAACACCCTAGTATCTACCCACAAGATTGTTAAAATCGCTTTTTAAAGCCCTAATATCAGCAGAACAAAAATCTATCACTCTGACATGTATATATTTTTTATTTGCAGCATATTTTTTGGAGTAAATTTAAAATAATTGTAATAATCTATTACAATATAGTGTTGAAAGTGCCACCTATGAACAAAAAAATAATATTTTTAAATTTTCTACAAATCCAGAACCAGTGCTGCCAGGAATATTTTGACTTATGTCCCCAATCTTAGGCTTAATGTCCCCAAAAATCCCCATTTTTTATTCAAATCTCCATAGTTTTCCCCAAAAATAACATCATCATTGAATACAGCTGAGACATGTTTTACAAATTACGCCATCTGCTAGTTGTTAGTGTAAAATTAAAAAGTGTCTTTGATAAGGTGAAATTTATTATTTATGAAACATAGATGGCGCAATATAACTTAATATAGTGAAAAATATAAATTACTAGCTATACTCAGTGTGCTTCGCTACCCTCACCGTAATGGAATTAAATAAATATCATTATTGTAAATGTATAATATATATCTGCAATATCAAAAATTCCCCTTTTAGAGAACTCTTTAAGTTTGATTTTATGATTCTAGTCTCAATATTACAGAAAATTAGAAAAAACAGTTGAAGAACGAAAAAGTACCAGACAGTGCCTTTTTATATATTTTCATTAAATCAGGATGACGAATGTTTAATTTTCAACCAGAAACCAAAAAAATCGCATAAAGATTTTTAAACAATCAGGAAGCTACATGTCCAATTTAATGTTTTTAGGTTCAATATTATAGAAAATTCGAAAAGTATTAGTAAAAGAACAAAAAAGTACCAGAGTATGCTTTTTCAATTTTCGTTCAATTGGGATACTGCGTGTTTTATGTTTATATATTCAATATTTTAGAAAGCTCTAAAAGTACCAATACCAGTGAAGTACGAAAAAGTACCAAAGGACCTATTTTATTTAATTTCATGTTCCTAAGTTCAATATTATAGAAAATTCAAAAAGTACCAGAAAATATTCCAGTTTAAATTTTCATTCACTCAAGTCCCTGATTGCTTTTATAGATTCTAATTAACTCCGGGCTCCACATGCTTAATTTCATGTTTCTAGGATCAATATTATAAAAAACACAAAAAGTACCTTTTGAAGAACGAAAAAGTACCAAAAAGTGCCCTTTTATAGGTTCTCACTTAATCCACGCTCTAAACGCTTAATTTCATGTTTCTAGGTTCAATATTATAGAAAATTCAAAATGTACCTTTTAAAGAACGGAAAAGTACCAAAAAGTCCCCTTTTATAGGTCCTCACTTAATCCATCCTCTACATACTTAATTTCATGTTTCTAGGTTCAATATTATAGGAAATTCAAAAAGTACCTTTTGAAGAACGAAAAAGTACCAAAAAGTCCCCTTTTATAGATTCTCATTTACTCCGGGCTCTACATGCTTAATTTCATTTTTCTAGGTTAAATTTTATAGAAAACTCAAAAAATACCTTTTGTAGAACGAAAAAGTACCAAAAAATCCGCTTTTATAGATTCTCATTTACTACGTGCTCTACATGCTTAATTTCATGTTTCTAGGTTCAATATTATAGAAAATTCAAAAAGTACCAGTCGAAGTACGAAAAAG
>NW_025810175.1:0-2563 GCF_022045245.1 Lucilia cuprina
CTAGACTATAGACTAGACTATAGACTAGACTATAGACTAGACTATAGACTAGACCATAGACTAGACTATAGACTAGACTATAGACTAGACTATAGACTAGACTGTAGAATAGACTATAGACTAGACTATAGACTAGTCTATATACTAGACTATAGACTAGACTGTAGATTAGACTATAAACTAGTTTATAGACTAGACTATAAACTAGTTTATAGACTAGACTATGGACTAGGCTATAGACTAGACTATAAACTATTTTATAGACTAGACTATAAATTAGTTTATAGACCTGACTATAGACCTGACTATAGACCAGACTATAGAGTTGACTATAGACTAGACTATAGACTAGACTATAGACTAGACTATAGACTAGACCATAGACTAGACTATAGACTAGACTATAAACTAGTTTATAGACTAGACTATAGACTAGTTTAAAGACTAGACTGTAAACTAGTTTATAGACTAGACTGTATCTATACTTTAGACCAGAGTATAGACTAAACTATAGATTAGACTATATACTAGACTATAGACTAGACTATAGCTTAGATTATAAACCAGACCATGGACTAGACTATAGACTAGACTAGACTAGACTAGAGTATGGATTAGCCTATAATCTAGACTATAGACTGGACTGTACTCTAGTCTCGACTATAGATTGCAATTTTACTCCAAATAGTCGAACTTATTAAATGTTTTCTCTAGAAGTTCTTTATATGATTATGTATAAGCCATTATAAGAGTACTTAAAAGTAATGTAGGCGGTATGTAGTAGTCATTATAAAATAAGTTATCGTATAACAAGTTATTGTTATGTTTTTGAGTAAATTATTTTAATTGACGTTATTTAATTTATACATTTTAACAAGTTTCTAAAACTTTATTCCCCTTTATATTTTCTGTAAAGAAACAAAGCAAATAACTTATTTTATTTCTAACTTTAATTGTTAAAACTTTGTTTATTAAAATTTTTTACAACCAGAACATGCATTTCCTTAAATTGACATATTATTAAGTAAGCTCATTATATAAACTATTTTAAATACTAAATTAGTTTTGTCGATAACTATTTTTAGCAATAACATAGGAAGAACCAAACTTAAAAAAAAAACATAAATTCTAAAAACTTGTTGTTTTAAAAACGAATGAATAGAATGACTGGTACCTTTTTACACCTCAAGGTTAAGCAGTATTTAGCAGTTTTATGGCAAAAGTTTTCATTCAGGAAAAACACAAAGAATTTAAACAATAAACAAGAAAAAAAAGGATTAAAAATCTAAACAGGAAGTAAAGTTAAATATTAGAGAAAGAAAATAGAAAAGAAAACTTAAATGTCATCACTACCAACAAACCAATTAAGAGTTAAGACCCCTATGGTATTATGAAGGTTAATATATGTATTTATATAAAGAATTTTGCTCTTTTTTTTTCTTTCTTACTAACCTTCAACATATAAATACTTAAATAATAATAGTATTTATAACACATTTAACAAAACCACTCATGCTTTAATAATGACTAGGAAAACAAACTCATAAGGAAAGCAAGAAATGAAAGGAATTATATGGAAGGGAAGAAAAAAAGGAGCAAATTACAAACACCCAAGGAAATGTTTAACATTAGTTGCTGCTAGAGAAGGTTAATTCATCAATTAACTAAAAAAGAAATAAATAAGATTTAATAAACATAAAGTAATGAACTAGATAAACTAGAGATAATGAAACGATAGATAAACTTGAATTTGAGAAAAATAACAACAACCATTTTTGTTAAATTACTTCATAATGTTTTTAAAATGAAAATATTTAATGACTTTAAAAAAAATTACTCCCTGTTTTCTTTAAAAGCTTCTGTAAACTTTTGCAACATTTTTTAACACACATTTAAAAAGTTTTTTTTTTTAATTTTGTTAATAAACTTTTTTTGTTTTATGAGTGTTAAATTTTATGTGGCGTATCAAAAAAATTTCAAACATCAAGGGAACATTATTTTCTTGTTGTAATGTCAAGTAACTTTTTATAGTTGTTTTTAGAAATAAACAACTGTTTTTCAATAGCTCTTTAAAGTTAAAATGCCAAGGAGCCACTTAGAACATTTATGTTGCTGCAATTGAGGAATTAAACAAAAAATATGTTACACACAAAACTTTGTAATGGAATCAACTTTTAATCAACAAACTGTTTTCCCAAAGAAAACACTTTTCTATACGAAAACTGTCTTCACAAAGAAGACACTTTTCTATACGAAAACTGTCTTCCTAAAGAAGACACTTTTCTATACGAAAACTGTCTTCCTAAAGAAGACACTTTTCTATATGAAAACTGTCTTCCCAAAGAAGACACTTTTCTATACGAAAACTGTCTTCCCAAAGAAGACACTTTTCTATACGAAAACTGTCTTCCCAAAGAAGACACTTTTCTATATGAAAGCTGTCTTCCCAAAGAAGACACTTTTCTATACGAAAACTGTCTTCACAAAGAAGACACTTTTCTATACGAAAACTGTCTTCCTAAAGAAGACACTTTTCTATACGAAAACTGTCTTCCTAAAGAAG
>NW_025810176.1:0-1517 GCF_022045245.1 Lucilia cuprina
TCTGTTCTAGTTCTGTTCTAGTTCTGTTCTAGTTCTGTTCTAGTTCTGTTCTAGTTCTGTTCTAGTTCTGTTCTAGTTCTGTTCTAGTTCTATTCTAGTTATGTTCTACTTCTCTTCTAGTTCTGTTCTAGTTCTCTTCTAGTTCAGTTCTAATACTATTCTGATTTATTTTTGTCTAATTTTTTTTTAAAAATATTCCAAATCTCCCCACGTTTTATTATTTTCTGTGTAATATTTAATACTTTTTATTATTATTTGCGTCTTTTATTTCTGCAGTTTTACACTTGTTTTCTGAATGTTTAAAGAAGCAAAAAATAAATACGCTTTTTTCAGTTTGTTTAATGTGCGAGTACTTTAAGCTGCTATTGTTTTGGTGAATAAAAAGAATAAAAAAAAACATTTTTTACAGTATTATTTTTTTATTTTAAATGTTTTTTCTTGTTTTTTCATTTCAACTACTTGTACTTGAATGTTTTAAAAACACAAATACTCTTGTTTTTGTGTAACGAACTCTAACACTGAGGATGTGAATAATGTGTAAGAAAACTTTTTGGTTTTGAAGCAAGAACAACAACGAAAAACAAAATTGTTAATAAGATTAATTTCATGCTAAATTATTTGATATTTTTAAATTGTAATGCATACGGGAATGAAGCACCCATGGGAAGATATTGGGTTACTAGAAAGAATAGAAGATTTTGTCGAATATTTGCAATTTTTGAGAAAATGTTTAAATAATAAGCTAAATTACGAAAGAATTTACGAAAAGGTTTAAATATTTTCATGAAGTTTGGGGAATGTGTTGATAGTGGAATTGCTTGACTACATAGGGTGGATATGGTAAACACTTCATCTCCTTTAGAATAAAGCTTAAGCACTATTGCCATAATAATTTTGGTAATTTGTTAAAGTCTAGTTAGTTAATTCTAAAAACAACAGATGGACCCGATAAACAAACAAAAAAGTTGATTTTTCAGTTTCAAACTAAATTCAAATAAACTAGTATCATAGAATATTTGTTAGCCACAAACAGACATTTACTTGGTATTTGATTTCAGTCACTTATTTGAGGTTTTTCTTCTCGTACACGTGTTCTTTATTCACTCAATTGCAATTATTGATTTTTTGGTTAAATACCGTAATTAAGCACGCAAATCTCTATCTGCCTTAAATTAAGATATTTTTATTTATTTATTTAAAATAGTACTTTTTAATTTCTTGACATTCTTCGTACTAATTGACGTAATTTGTACAACTATTTGAATTTATTTGGAAGCTTTTGTTATTTGTACTTTTCAGGGGATTTAAGACGAATTTTATTGTGTGTCAGTATTAAACAAAATCGTACAAGAGAATTTTCAGAATTTGTACTTTATTAGTATTGTAAAGAACAACCCAGCAAAATTTAAAGAACTGATCTAGAACTGAACCAGAACTGAACTAGAACTGAACTAGAACTGAACTAGAACTGAACTAGAACTGAACTAGAACTGAACTAGAACTGAACTAGAACTGAA
>NW_025810177.1:0-1564 GCF_022045245.1 Lucilia cuprina
TGAACGTATAGATTGTAAAAATGTATACGAATGGGCATTATGGCACATTTTTCGCTCTTATAACTATGTATTAAGTATGGTTTTGAGGTACAGAATCCTCTCCAAATTATCGAACAGCAATTTCGTTCTTTAACGACAATCATAAACTTTTTATCGGCATTACTGATAAAAAGTTTCTTAAAAAATTAATGAATGAAGAATAAAAGTAAATTGAAAATAAACTGCCAATAATTTCTTTTGTTTACTTTTAAACATTTTTTGTAGATTTCCAGTTTTTCCTTGTTAATAGAAAGCAATTTATTATTAACAAATAAAAATTTCAAATACACAAATATTTTTGTAATTATTAGACGTTATTATATTTTATATACTTATTTATACATATTTAGGAAAACAGTTAAAATTTTTGTTAATGAGACATTACTTTTATTTTATTAGGAATACTACAAATATCAGTTTCTTATTTTTTCTACATATAAATGGGCCATCTAAATGTACATATGTTCAGATGTATTTATTTTGAACTAATATACAATTCGAAATGGTAAAACTTTTGAAGCTCTAAGAGTTGGATGATATTAAATATATTTAATCGTTTTATCAAAAATATATTATTTTAATTAAAATTTTATTATTAATAAATAATGTAATGGTTTGTAGACATTTTTTATTTAAAACATTAAATTTAAATTCGCAAACTTAACACATCATATTGACAATTTTTAAAAATTCCACTGTACTTCATAAGTTCACAAAGATATGGTGTATATTCAACGGTTGGCTGAATTTTAAATGGAAAAGTGTTAAGTACATTCTTTAGATGTGAAAAAAAGTAAAAAAAAAATTATTGCAAAATACATATTAGAGAAGAAGTACATAGTATCTAATATGACTAAAATCTCAGCTTAACTAACATACACAAACATTAAGACCAATGTTCAGAAATTTTTCATTCCTCATTTTTAATACTGCTGCAATAGTTAGTTGTACATTGTATTTAAGATATAATGTAATACACGATGCTACACATCGGAGTTGTATTTGCTGTATAGAAATTGGACAGCATGATTATTTCCAGACCAAATGACATTGTAAACGATAGTAAGGAAACATTTTTTTAAATGTACATATGTTTATTCATACCCATTAATTGAATTGCAGCTCAATTTTGTACAAAGAAGACACATTACAGTGCTAGTAACACATGCAATCACTTATACAATTGGAACTGTTGTACTAAATGATGATTAAAATGTTGACAATGTGATTTATGTAGAATAAAAAATTAAAATAAGAAAATGAAAACACAAAATAATATGTTAAAGTAAAGCTGCTAAATTAAAGGATTTCTCTTGTTATCACATTTTATATATTAAATTTTATGTAGCAAAATAAATTTAAAGATGCTAAATTATAGATTAAAAATGGATTAGAATTTTAGTTTAATTCTAGAAAGGTTTTAGTTCTAGTTCAGTTCTAGTTCAGTTCTAGTTCAGTTCTAGTTCAGTTCTAGTTCAGTTCTAATTCAGTTCTAGTTCAGTTCTAGTTCAGTTCTAGTTCAGTT
>NW_025810178.1:0-1801 GCF_022045245.1 Lucilia cuprina
CAGAACTAGAACAGAACTAGAACAGAACTAGAACAGAACTAGAACAGAACTAGAACAGAACTAGAACAGAACTAGAACAGAACTAGAACAGAACTTGAACAGAACTAGGAATTTCCTTAGTTTTTAGCAAGACATTTCTAAAAAAATATCTTACCACCTTCTGGCAAAACAAACTTAATCTTTAAAGAGAATCCTTAAACATTTCTACAGAATTTTTAAGAAATTTTTGAAAATTATAAAAAAAAATAAAATTTTTAGTCTTGTTTAAAAACTCTCATGAACCATTCCTTAAGTTGTTAAAATTTGCTCCCTACCTAAGGCAAACAAAAGCACATGTTGTTGTAAGGATTAATTTTTGCTTATATAGTTGTTGTTATGGCAAGACATTTTGTGGCAAAAGGTGTTGCTGCTGCTGTTTTGAATTTGAAAACAGTTAGTAAGTTGTGGCTGGTAATTTCAAAAACTTTTGTTACCCTTTGTTTAGAAAAACAGAATTTTGACTTCTTTAAAACGAAAAAAAATTTAACATGGACTGTTTAAATGTTAAGAAAGTATATTTTGAAACCCCTTTTACTGAAAATGTCTTAAATTGTCTTGATTTGGGATAGACAGCTTAAAAAAAGCAACAAAAACTAATTTGGTATTAAAACCCTCTACGACTTTCCTTCCATAATTTACACCCATTTCCCTTCGTGTTTGTTTGTGTTATGTGTTTGTTGGTGGGTGGCCGGCAACTCCCATTTCTTGGCAATTTCCTTTTTCCCTCTCTCCCATCTAAAGTTTTTTTTCTTCAAAGAACAAAAAAATAAATAAATAAAACTGATTTTTGCTGGCTCTGAGTAGACATGTTTGTTTGTATATCCTGCTAGCTAGCCCCTGTAAATATGCTGTAACAAACCGTCGGTGTTTCACATTTTCATCATCTGACCATTTGTTATACCAAAAACAACTGTATATGAGAATTACTAACTCCTAGTTATTGTTGTAGTTGTTGTTCATCAATTCCAAGTGATTCTATCATCTATATGGTTCTTCATTTTATTTCATTCATTCATTTATTTTATTTTTTTTCACATTTCTTACATTTGAGCCATCCTGGCTGGCTGTCTGTAAAATGAAGCAAATACAAAAAAAAAAAGAAGAAAAATAGAAAGCCAAGTATAAGAAAAAGTAGAAAATACAAGTACAACAACAAAAAGGATATTTTTAGCTATAAATGTTAAGAGTTTAGCAAAAAAAGTATTTGTGTTAAAATGTGTGTGTGTGTGTGTGTTGCTCAGTAGGATAAGGAGGTCCTGTTTGTTTGTTTGTATTTATTTGAAATTGTTATATAGCAAACGGGGGATTATTACAACTGTCATGACGATGTTCTTCATTTTCATTTAAACGTCAAAGTGTTTTCTTCTTGTATAGATTTGTAAGTATGAGTGTTTCTGTGTTCCCTTTGCCATTAAGGAACAGTTACCCACCAGCCTCTGTTACAGTTTCATTTAATGCGTTGTAACGTTTTTATTTTTGTGGGAAAATCAAACGGTTATAAACGACTTAGAGATGACCTACTGTTTATGTAGAATAACTCTGTAACATTTTAAAGACAAAAAACAGAACTAGAACAGAACTAGAACAGAACTAGAACAGAACTAGAACAGAACTAGAACAGAACTAGAACAGAACTAGAACAGAACTAGAACAGAACTAGGTTAGGTTAGGTTAGGTATTCAGGCTGCAAAGACGCACACTTGGGTCCTGTTGGTCCCTTTGTGATACCTGTAAAGATAATAAAATATAAAAGAAAGAGGGT
>NW_025810179.1:0-1474 GCF_022045245.1 Lucilia cuprina
ATGATTCTGAATCGATCGGTATACTTTAAGGTGGGTATTGGACCAATATTTTTGTATGTTACAAACATCAGCACAAACGTATAATACCCTCCCCACTATAGTGGTGTTCAAAGAAAAAATGAATATTCTTAATAATAGTTTTATTTGAAAATATTACAATATAAAAAAGTTAAAATTGGCTGGCATTAAAATTCAAGTTAGTACATATTTCTAACGAAAAAAAATTCATTCAATTACTTATTTCTTATATGTTTAGTACATTTCAATATATAACTTAAAATTAAAGAAAAATAAAATGAAAAAAATATAAAAAATATACATAACATCACAATATTTATAAACAATTTTTGAAAGAATTCTTTTGAATCTTTAACAACTAACTATATTTATTTATATATAAAGATAAAGACAACAAAATATGTATTTAACAGTATATAAACATTGTTGTTGTGTTAAAATATCCAGTTAATACAAACTTAAAATTTATAAAATTATAAGATTAAGGAAGCCTTGTAGCGTTTTAAAATTTATTTATAATTATTGCTACAATTTTATTATTCGATTTTTATAATAAACTTTAATTGTTATTAATTATAAGAGCAATTAATAGATTTAAATCATATAAAAATATTTTACAATTTTACTATTAATTCATTTTTTTTTGCTTAATGCAATAATAATAAAAAAAGAAAATTCTTAAATATTTATATCTTAAACAAAATTTAGTAAAATATTAAAATGAACAAAATATATAATTACTCTTTATTTAACTTTCAATCGACCAGCGTTTAAAAAGTATAAATTAAGAATTTTTAATAATGGCAGTTTGAGAAAAAAAAATCCAAAAAAATATATGTATATAACGTAAACAAATTTTGTTCGAAATATTAGAATAATTCTTAATAAAAATAATTAAAATGATACGTGATATGTTTTATAAAATAAACGTTTAACATTATTTTTAAAGAAATAACCTAGGAAAAAAAATTAAATTTTGAATTAAACTTACAGTGTTACAAGTCTTTTAAATTATTATTTTTTAGTATTTTTTTTATGTTTTAATTTATAAATCGGGTTCAACAAATGAAGCAGGAAATAAACCAGTCTTATATGTTCGTGAATTGGTACCTTTATACCAACCATTTTTTTGTTTGCGGTACACAAATATAATGTCACCGACTTGTAGTTCCAATTCAACATCACTGTTGGGCGGGTAAGGAACTACACAGCGAAAACGACTGAAAACAAATAGAAAATAATTGAAGTAAAATAAATCTAAATGTATTGGCCTAATTCAATTTGAATCTATATCGATATATATCAATTTATATGAACAATATGAATTTATCTGAATCTAATTAACTGAATATACCTATCTATCTATCTATCTATCTATCTATCTATCTATCTATCTATCTATCTATCTATCTATCTATCTATCTATCTATCTATCTATCTATCTATCTATCTATCT
>NW_025810180.1:0-3347 GCF_022045245.1 Lucilia cuprina
GGTTTGATCGTTTACATTTCTAGTAAAATAAGAGAATTTTCAAATTATTACTCAAAAATATTTTATTTGTGAAATTTAAAAGAACACAATATAGTAAAATATAATTTTATGTCAAAATATTCAAATAACAAAAAAGTTTAAATTGAAAAAATAATGGAAAATCTATCGGAAAGGCAAATGTGGTTGGATGCACCAATAAAATTGCTTATAAGTAATTTAGTTGAGTTGCAACCCAAAGTGGGTAAATCGGCAGCTTTAAAAAACAAGAAAAAGTTGTGGGATTTGATATCAGAGGAACTAAAATCAAATGGGTAATTTATAGATTTTTATATTTGGCTTTAAAATTTATCTTCCTCTCTCCTTTTCTGATTTAGATACATGTTTACACCAATACAGGTTGAAACAAAATTTAGGAGTTTAGAAAGGCAATATAAAAAAACCAAGCTTAACAACAAATTAACGGGACGGTCAAAAATGACTTGCCCGTATGAAAGGTCTATAGATTCCCTTTTAGCTAAAAAATAAAAACTTATTTCAACCCTTAATATATTTTAGTGAACTAGCGGATCTCTTTGGAGACAAAAGAGGTCTCAATCCAGACTATATCCTAAATAATGAAGAACTTGAGGGAGTTTGTAGAAATGAATCTAAAAGTTAGATATTCCTATTTAACGTAAATGTGTATTTATGACATATAAACACATACATATTTTTAGATTTAGACGATCTAGATGATCCAGATGATCAGCCAAGCCCAAAAGAAAAAAGAACAACAGTTCAAAGCAAAGCATTTAAAAAAATTGAGGAAATCGGGGAGCAAAATCGATTATTTCAAGAAAAAATTTTAAATATACTTCGTAAAAAGGATGAAAGAAAGGAAGAATATAGGAATAAAAAACTGGAGCTATTGGAAAAAATTGCCAATAAATTTACTGCTAATTAAATTTTGATAAAATAAACATGTTACTATAAAAATGTTTATAATAGAAAAAAACCACGGTTACATCCATTTTATCATATTTTGCAATCAGGCACTTAAAATTAGAATTCAAAAGTAGTGCTAATTTATACTAAATATTTTTTTATTTATAACAGAATAACTAAATTTTTTAAGATTATAGACTAGACTATAGACTAGACTATAGACTATAGACTAGACTATAGACTAGACTATAGACTAGACTATAGACTAGACTATAGACTAGACTATAGACTAGACTATAGACTAGACTATAGACTAGACTATAGACTAGACTATAGACTAGACTATAGACTAGACTATAGACTAGATTATAGACTAGACTATAGACTAGACTATAGAGTAAACTATAGACTTATGCCCGTAATTCCAACGACTTTCCTATTCGGTAAGTTGGCATGTATTTCACATCAGTATCTATGGATTTAAATTACGCAATATTTTTACACCAAGGGTAACTATGCACTGATAGATACCTGTTGAAATTACGGGCATTAATTAGACTTGACAAGAACAGAATCAATTCCATACCCATTTCACAAAAGACAAAAAAAATTGGGACAATATGACAAAACACTTCCACTAGTTTGTTATCCTAATTATAAAAAAAATACATATACAGGTGTATATTGAAATTTTTACGATGCAAAATTTATTGGAAATTTTTATTGGATTTCGGAACAAATAAGCTGTCTAAAAGCATTTCCTGTAATATGTTCTTCTTGAGGCAATATTACTACTTCATGTGAATTAGTTTCTGAATTTTCATATATAAAATCCAGATCATTTTCCGATGCGATATTGTGTAATACACAGCAGGCTCTAATAAAATGACATAACTTCTTTACACCTTTTAACTTGCAATAATAAAGCTGTCGAAAACGTTGTTTCAAAATGCCAAATGTATGTTCGATTGAAACTCTTGCAGAACTAAGCTTAATATTGAATGTTTTTTGGATATTTGTTAAGTGGCCATTATCTCTGTATGGTGTAACTAGATGTTTGCTACACGGATAAGCTGAATCTCCTAAGAGATAATAATCTGAAATTAGAATACAGTTCTGTATATACATATTTACAAAAGTGTAGGGAATTTTATTTACCGCCACAATAAGAATTAATTCTATTAAAAATTGGTGAGTTTTGGTAAATCCAACTGTCATGTGATGAGCCGGGGTATCCTACGAAAATACTTATAAATTTTTTCTTTTCATTGCATATCCCTTGCATACAAATCGAAACATTTCCTTTTCGGTCTATGTATTGGTTTTTTAAATTTAAAGGTGGATCGATGGTAATATGGGTTCCATCTATACATCCTAAGAATATTATAACAGCAATAAATTTTAAATAATTATGCACTTATCAAATAAAAATTACCTATTACTTTGGAAAAGCCACATTTATTTTTAAAAGCTGTACTTGATGTAACTTTTTGTTCCTCATTGGGCCATTTTATAATATCTGGACTCATATTGCTGAGGAAGTTGCAGACTCTATCGATTATTATACTCACAGTAGATGTTGATATATTAAATCTATCTGATAGGTCTCTAAAACTTGTCCCTTCATGGCCGGCAAACCATAAAAACACAGCTAAGTGTTCCCTTGCTGACAGACGTTTGTCTTTGCGGAGATTAAGGAAGATAGCACTTTCTTCAAATTTACTGCACAACGCATCAAAAAGGCTTCTTGAAATTCTGAAGTGCATTTTGAATTCTGATTCACTGTAAATCGGGAACACGGTTTCCATATAATCCTTTATAGAATTTCTTTTATCTATGCATATAAATATTTCTTAATTATAATACCAAGATTTTCCAATTATGAAAACTACCAAGAGTTCATCCTCTTTTATGGAAATTAAGTTCTTATAAAAGTAAAAATTTTAACAAATTTTGTTCAAAATGCACTTTAAGCTATAACCTTATGTTTTCGTTTGGTGGTGAATATTTAACATTACGTCCTATTACCTTTAATTAAAGCAGACAACATTTGTATTTCTTCATCTGTTTCTACACACATTTCCACTATTTCGTCATCACTACTGGACGATTCACTTGAATCAAACATATCTTGAATTGTATTAAACATTGCGTTTATCAAACACTGAAAATGCACTAAATACGCGTTTAATGTATGTCTAAATTATAATAGAAATTTCAAACAATTTTTCATTTTATATTAATTGACATTAAAAATTTTTTACTATAAGAATTTTTTCGAGTAAAGTATAGTAAAAGAGAAATATTTTTTCTCTTAAAATGCTTACTATAATTTACTATTTTTTGAGTAAACGAACAGATTTTTGACAAAAAGTAGTAAAAACAGTAAAAATAGTAAAAACTAGCATGTAAACGAACAAAGC
>NW_025810181.1:0-1144 GCF_022045245.1 Lucilia cuprina
TTCTAGTTCAGTTCTAGTTCAGTTCTAGTTCAGTTCTAGTTCAGTTCTAGTTCAGTTCTAGTTCAGTTCTAGTTCAGTTTTACTTCGGTTCTAGTTTAGTTCTTGTTCAATTCTAGTTATAAGCCTTATTGATTATCAGATTTCCAAAATTCCTCAATTACATAATTTATAATTCTTTTTGTTTTCTTTTCGCATATTTTTTTTAGAAAAATTCAAATAAACCACCATCTTTATGGTTGTGCTATTTGAAAAGCAGTTGGCGGATGTTCACATTGGGTGGTCTGTTAAAATTGTTTGGTGATTTATTTGCGGTGATTGGCCCACTGGCCATACAACAAATTGTCCAATACATAGAGAATATGTATTCCATACAATACAATGAAAGCAGCAGCAACAACAACAGTAATGCATTACTACAAATGAATACGACCAAGAGCAACATAACCAATAGCAATAATATAAGTAGAGGCAATAACAATACATCAATTACCACCCCAGAGATGCAAACGTCATTGTCATCTCTAACAGCATTATTACAAGCTACCGCAGCAGTATCATCGTCATTATCCTTCGAACACAAGGAATATTTAGGACGTAGTATTAGAAGTCCTATTGACATACAGGCAGCAGTTGTAAAAACTATAAAACAAGTAGTAACACAAGCAAAAGAATCAGCAGCAGATGTAGCAGCAACAGGATCAATATGGTTGCCAAATTTAAATGACACTTATACGAATAGCAGCTACAACAACAACAACAATCACACACATAGTAATAGCAATGTGTATAATCAAATTGCAAATGGCATCGATTACATTGATACCACATCCTACTCATCATCCTCATCGCCGTATTCCGATTTTTATTCAAGTGGTACAGAAGTGAAAATTTACTATCCAACATGGTTAGATTTACTATCGAATGGTTGGGCTATTGCCTGGATCGTATTATTGGCCGCACTGGCACAGGGTGCCTTATCACAGGCCTCTACACACATACTCAATATGACTGGCATAAGGATTAAGACATCACTCCAGGGTCTTATTTATCGTAAAACACTATTGTTGAATTCAACATGCATTGGAGGAGTTGGTGGTGGTAGTGGTAATGGCAGTGGTGTTGATATCACCTTAACAACGAACAT
>NW_025810182.1:0-2688 GCF_022045245.1 Lucilia cuprina
GTCTATAGTCTAGTCTATAGTCTAGTCTATAGTCTAGTCTATAGTCTAGTCTATAGTCTAGTCTATAGTCTAGTCTATAGTCTAGTCTATAGTCTAGTCTTGTCTATAATCTAGTATATAGTCTAGTCTAGTGTATAGTCTTGTCCATAGTCTAGTCTATAATTTATATACTTTAGTTTGAAATCACAACAAACTTACTTAACATTTTGCGCCCAATCATGTTGTGTAATAAAGGCATGGGAACCCTGCAAAGGATTCTCTTCGGCTCCATTGAACAGAAAAACAACAGGATGCATTAATTCAGTCTCATATTTGGTAATAGCTCTTATAGTTTCCAACATAATAACAATCATCATACCAGCATCACCAGCACCCGAACTACCGGGAACCGTATCATAATGACTATTAATCAGTAAAGCAGAAGTGCTGTTCGACTTCTTTGGTGTAATCTTTACCACAACATTTTGAATGCTCTGATAACAATTGACCATTTTCCAGAGAACATAATTGCCCGAAGCTATTTGAACGTCCTCCTCAATATCGAACAAATCCAAACGAGCTTCATTGCGTATTTGAGATATTTCTCCTAGTAAAAAGGCCACCACTGACTGTTCATTGGCGGGACTACCCACAACTTTGGGACCGATTTTCGTTAGTCTAAGTAAAGTATTTTCCGCACGTTCTCCTATAAAACGTCCTGGGTTATTTGGCTCTTCGGCTATTAGAAGGCTATCGGGCATATAGTGAAAACTGGGTATGACAGTCAGATAGAAGAGCAGAAACCAAAATGCTATAAACACCGGTGCCCAATACCAACCAAATTTACTGCGGTTGTATATAATTTTCATATTCTCATACTTGGATTTCATCATTGGAAGAAAGTGACGAGTTTAGCTGTAAATAGAATAAGAAATTAATGCAATTAATTTTAATTTCAAAAGAAATGTTAAGGGGGGATTATAATTCTTAATTTAGTTTATAAACAAAGTTCTTTTTGTATAAAACCGCTGCAAAGTTATTAGCAATAAAATTATTAATATAATTGTATAGTTAATTAATTTAGTGTTTGATAAGAAGCCAATTTTATGATGAGGTATCTAAAAATATAGCCACCACCTACCTCTCTGTATTGACACCCTCGAAGTGTTTGCTATGGGTCGTCAAGTGTTATTGGGGGTATTTTTTATACCCCCACGAGGTTAGAAACAACTTAAATCTTTTAGTAAGTAAAAATTCAGAAATGGGACCTTTTTTAATGTTTAACGATTTTAAAGATTATTTTTTTGTTTGGTGCAATAGAGTCTTTTTTTGATTGCAATGTTTGATTGATTTGATTAAAATTCGACTTTAGTCTTAATATTAATTGCGATTAAATAATTTTAATCTAATTGAAGTCATAAACATAGTATATTGCGATTATATGGTTATGAATAACAAATTACTTTTATTAGGGAAATTGGAAATAAATATAAAGTTTTTGAAATTTAACAAAAACATTTTTCAAAGTAATAAATTCTTTTTAATAAAATTTGAATAATTTTAAAGATAAGTCTTTGGAAAGTTTTTTTTTCAAAATTTGAAAAGTTTATAATGACCTTTTACATTAAAGGTCTTTTTCTTAATAATTTATCAAAAATTTATTTTATAAACTTTTTATAAATGTTTCTAAAAATAAGACCCTTAAAATAGGTTGTAAATAAAAACAAAGTCAATTTATTTCCTTCGAATACTCTTTTCAGGGACATCGAAGTCATTAAACGATTTGTTGAAAAAAGAAACATTCTAAAGGGGATTTACGATTTTTAACTGTCAAATAGTTATGTGATGGCCTTTGGTAGACTTTTGTTTGGATTTTTATTTATTATTTAACAAAATACTTTAGCAATCGATTAAGATTAGATTTGAAAAAAATTTCTCTTGAACCAGACAATATATATAAAAAAATAAATAAAAATATCATTATGATTAATCTTTGTTCATATTAATCTAATTTGAGATTAATTGTGCAACCAGGGGACTAACTGCCACTTGTTTTTTTTTATAAGAATTTAACTCTAGATAAGATTTGCAGTGAAATTTTTAATCGAATGTTAGATTTAACAATTTTGAAATGTGTGTTAGTTTACCAATTTGTCTGGAGAAATAAACGTGCATTATTTATAACTATTAACTATTTAAAATAAACGTTTTTTAATAAAAAATATTAACATGTTTATAAAGTAAAAAATAACACATTTGTATAAATCAATTTATAAACAGGATATTGAAGCACTTAATTAGTAATATAATTCTAAAGAAAATATCAGAAATGAAATTATCTGAGTTAAACAATACTTGAGACATATTTAAGAGGTCCAATCGTACATTGAGCTTATTCAAACTAGTTATACCGATAAAGGTTTGTTTTGGCGAATCTAATCATAAATTAAATTTTTAATTCATATTAAATATACAAATTATAAAATAAACAAAAAAAAAATAATAAATAATAATAATAATAATAAAAATTAAAAAAGCTTATATTCTAAAAGTCAAGTTTCGAGAGTATCAGTTCTCTAACAGATAGACTGTTTATCTGTATATCTATATATCTATATATATATATATCTATCTATCTATCTATCTATCTATCTATCTATCTATCTATCTATCTATCTATCTATCTATCTATCTATCTATCTATCTATC
>NW_025810183.1:0-1230 GCF_022045245.1 Lucilia cuprina
AGATCGGTAGAATTATTTTCCCAGGTTTAAAAAGGCGGTAATTTGAAGTTCCGATATGGTTGTGAATAACTTTGACAGTTTTCATGCTATGACAGTCATTTAGGCATCTTTTTAAAGCATTATGATTGCACTTTAATATGGTATATCATTTGTAGCATAATGTGTATTTTTAGATATTGGTCAATTTGATAGATCGGTAGAATTATTGTTCTATGTTAAATAAACGCAGTGATTTGAGGTTCCGATATGGTTGCAAATAACATTGACAGTTTTCATGCTGTGACAGTCGTTTATGCACCATTTTAAAGCATTAAAATTGCCATTTGTTTTGGTATATAATTTATTGCATAATGTATTTTTATAAAATGGCCAATTGGATAGATCGGTAGAATTATTTTCCCAGGCTTAAAAAGGCGGTAATTTGAAGTTCCGATATGGTTGTGAATAAGTTTGACAGTTTTCATGCTATGACAGTCATTTATGCATCATTTTAAAGAATTATGATTGCACTTTAATTTGGTATATCATTTGTGGCATAATGTGTTCGTCTAAAAAATTGTCAATTTGAAGGATCGGTAGAATTGTTGTTCTATGTTAAAAACGCTGTGATTTGAGGTTCCGATATGGTTGCAAATAACTTTGACAGTTTTTATGCCATAACAATCGTTTATGCATCATTTTAAAGCATTACAGTTGCACATTGTTTTGGTGTACAATTTGTTGCAGAATATATTTTTAGAAAATGGCTAATTGGATAGATCGTTATAATTATTTTCACAGCTTTAAAAACGCGGTATTTTAAGGTTCCGATATGGCTGCAAATAACATTTAGAGTTTTCATGTTATAGCAATGGTTTATATATCTTTTTATTGCATTATAGTTGCCATTTGTTTTGGTATATAATTTATTGCATAATATATTTTTAGAAAATGGCTAATTGGATAGATCGGTAGAATTATTTTCCCAGGTTTAAAAAGGCGGTAAATTGAGGTTCCGATATGGTTGTGTATAACTTTGACAGTTTTCGTGCTATGACAGTCATTTATGCATCATTTTAAAGCATTATGATTGCACTTTAATTTGGTATATCATTTGTGGCATAATGTGTTCGTCAAAAAATTGTCAATTTGAAGGATCGCACAGTGGGGCAGAATGGAAATTTTTTGGAAATAAATCTGGCATTTCTAAACGGCTGATCCGATCGGGATAAAATTTGGCGTGAGCGTAGC
>NW_025810184.1:0-1346 GCF_022045245.1 Lucilia cuprina
GAACAGAACTAGAACAGAACTAGAACAGAACTAGAACAGAACTAGAACAGAACTAGAACAGAACTAGAACAGAACTTGAACAGAACTAGAACAGAACTATAACAGAACAGAACTAGAACAGAACTAGAACAGAACTAGAACAGAACTAAAAAAGAACAAGAACAGAACTGGAACAGAACTAGAACAGAACTAGAACAGAATTAGAACAGAACAGAACTAGAACAGAACTGGAACAGAACTAGAACAGAACTAGAACAGAACTAGAACAGAACTAGAACAGAACTAGAACAGAACTAGAACAGAACTAGAACAGAACTAGTACAGAACTAGAACAGAACTAGAACAAAACTGGAACAAAACTAGAATATAACTAGAACTAAAATAGACAAGAAACTTAATTTTATACTAAAAATTTAATATTTTACTAAAAATACAATTTTACAATAATACTTATATTTTTCTTATAAAAAATAACTTTTTACCAATTCAAGTTTTGAATAAAATTAAGAAAATTAAAATTGTTACCAAATAAAATTTTTGTACATATTTTTTCTTAGACCCACTGTCAGCAACACATGTGTGGAATCGACAGACATACATATTAGTACATATTTTCAAAAATATTATTATAACAATTTTTTCTTTAATAACAACGATTTCTACCTCTGAATGTTTGGGTTGTACGTCTGTAATTGACCATGTACGTTTGTATATTCATATATGTTTTAGTTGGACACACTTCGTAGCAATAAACGTGCTATAATCATCTTGTTAAATAATATTTCATGGTTTTAGTTGCTTTTTTTAGTAAGAGGTTGCGCTATTGTTATTTCTACTCCTCTTGCTGTTTATATGTTCTCTGGAAGGTAATAAACAGAAGGGATTTTCTTTATATATTCTTTCTCTAGTGATTTTTGTAGTTTTCGGTTTGCGGTGTAGAAATGTAAGAAATAATTTAATAAATATTAAAAAAGCAGAAACCAAAAAAGTAAAATTATAAACAGGACGAACAGACTTTAAGGCATTTAATACGTTCTGCAATGTCAGTTAGAGTCTAAAGCTTAAAAATATTACCACTTCCATGATTTTTGTGTTATTTTCTATATATTAATAATTGTATATAATTATATTTATATGGTGTCTGCTTTAAGAATTACATACACATAGAAATAAGTTATACAGAAGTCCCTATGGTAAATGCTAATTATTTAAAAATATAGTAAACTACTAACTTCAGCATTCTAGTTCTAGTTCAGTTCTAGTTCAGTTCTAGTTCAGTTCTAGTTCAGTTCTAGTTCAGTTCTAGTTCAGTTCTAGTTCAGTTCTAGTTCAGTTCTAGTTCAGTT
>NW_025810185.1:0-1196 GCF_022045245.1 Lucilia cuprina
AGTTCTGTTCTAGTTCTGTTCTAGTTCTGTTCTAGTTCTGTTCTAGTTCTGTTCTAGTTCTGTTCTAGTTCTGTTTTAGTTCTGTTTTAGTTCTGTTTTAGTTCTTTTATAGTTCTGTTATAGTTCTGTTATTAAATTATTATATGACTTTAAAAAAACAATAAAGTTTTAAATCACAGATTTACTTTCGCTCACACTCCAAAATTTCTACTACAAAAGCCAGTTCTTAAAAAAGCATTTTCCGTTTAAGAAGATTCATATTTTTTTATTGCTTATGCAGGTTTGTTGCATGAAAAAAAATTTCCACATTTTTTCATAGTCTGGCTCAGTTTTAGTAAAATAACCAAAACGCATAATGGTCATTCTTCACTTCTCGTTTCTAAGATGGTTGGATATTCATAGATGGATGGATGGATGAATGTCAGAAATGTGACTTTTTCTACGTATGAGCAATTGCAAGGGCCGAACAGAAAACAACGTTGGTGGTCCAAGTAGGTTGGTGCAAAACAGAAAAGATGGATGGTTGTATGTTCTAAAAGTGTCTGGTCTATAAATGAATTGTCGTTGTTAGTGTTGTTTTTGTTGTTGGTGGTTTTGTTATCCTTTTTTCCACATAAACAAGACTTGGTTACCACAACTACATTCATGTGAATCCATATATGCACATGCAAACGCAGTCTTTAATTCTGACCAGACGTTTTTGGATTGGGTGACACACAATGTCCGAAACCTCTTCTTCGCTGTATTTACTTGTTTGTTTTTCCTTGTTTGCATTTTTTTGGTTGTTGCTGTTGTAGTATTCAGTTGTTTTTGAAGCATGGAGTGTCTATGTGGTGCATACAATATTTTGTTTTAGTGTGTGTAAGAGAAGAAGAAATTTTTATTGTTCTAGGTTAAATACAGGGTAACCTGAAGTAAACCGGAACTTAAACAGAACTAGAACAGAACTAGAACAGAACTAGAACAGAACTAGAACAGAACTAGAACAGAACTAGAACAGAACTAGAACAGAACTAGAACAGAACTAGAATAGAACTAGAACAGAATTTGAACAGAACTAGAATAGAACTACAACAGAACTACAACAAAACTACAACAGAACTAGAACAGAACTAGAACAGAACTAGAACAGAACAGAACTAGAACAGAACTAGAACAGAACTAGAACAGAACTAGAACAGAACTAGAACAGAACT
>NW_025810186.1:0-377 GCF_022045245.1 Lucilia cuprina
ATAGTCTAGTCTATAGTCTAGTCTATAGTCTAGTCTATAGTCTAGTCTATAGTCTAGTCTATAGTCTAGTCTATAGTCCAGTCTATAGTCTAGTCTATAGTCCAGTCTGTAGTCTAGTCTATAGTCCAGTCTATAGTCTAGTCTATAGTCTAGTCTATATTCTAATCTATAGTCTAGTCTATAGTCTAGTCTATAGTCTAGTCTAGTCTAGTCTATAGTCTAGTCTATAGTCTAGTCTATAGTCGAGTCTATAGTCTAGTCTATAGTCGAGTCTATAGTCTAGTCAATAGTCTAGTCTATAGTCTAGTCTATAGTCTAGTCTATAGTCTAGTCTATAGTCTAGTCTATAGTCTAGTCTATAGTCTAGTCTATAGTCT
>NW_025810186.1:642-2702 GCF_022045245.1 Lucilia cuprina
TCTAGTCTATAGTCTAGTCTATAGTCTAGTCTATAGTCTAGTCTATAGTCTAGTCTATAGTCTAGTCTATAGTCTAGTCTATAGTCTAGTCTATAGTCTAGTAATATTTGTATAAGTTCAAAGTTCCTGCTGTGTCTTTAGTTAATTTATGAATTTAAATTTTTTTTACATAACAATTACTAAAAAATTGTTCTTGTTGTTGACCTGCTTGTAGAATTGTATTAAACTAGAACTCTATTTATAGATTTCCCAAAAAATCGCTATATTTAAAATCAGCAAAAAATCATGTTGTTCTCTAGTATAAAATACAAAATAATAAAAACAAACTACAAACATATCAAATAAAGTTTTGATATGTTGCAAACTAGCAAAAAAAAAAACGAAATAATCAAAATTGAGTTCAATTGCTTTGAAGGGAATAATAAACACAATTCTACATAAATATATTATACGGGGTACAATAACACTAAACTATAATAAAATAACTAAAGAATTATAAAGAAAAAAAACTTTAAAAGGTATATAACCTACAGAAGTAAAAAATAAATTGAGAAAAAGAAGTAACATAAAAAACTCAAAAATCACCCTCAATAATAAGTTTATTTATAAAAAGAAATAAAGAAAGTGAAAAGCAAAAAAAAACAAACTTTTGCTACATATTTTTTTAAGTATTTATTGTAAATAATTTTAAAATAAGATACAATTTAGTTAAACCACAACGACTTGAGGTCACACAATATCTTATACGGTTAACAAAAAGGCTATATAGGGTAGACTTAGTACAGTGAAAGTAAAAAACTATAGAACAGATATATTGCAGTGTCTAGTCTAGTGTATACTTCAGACTTAAGTTCAAGCTTTATTCCCGGTTATAGTTCCCACTGTAGTCCAGACTTTAGTTCAGTCTTCACTTTACATTCTAGTCCACAATTATCAGATAATAATCGAAACCTTAGATAATTCATAATTATTATTTACTTAATATAGAGTACCCCATTAACAACTGAAAGCAACAAAAACAACATTAAATAAACATCATTTGCTAACGTGCAGATCTCGTGCTTAATTTTACGTTTTTCTAACTATGCCATCATGCACATTATTGACGTCATCAATTTGTGTGTCTGCATGCGAAAGCACGTTTATTATATTCTATTTTTTTTTAGCTTTCTCCACAATTTTTCCACATTCTAGTTTGTATATGAATTATTATTATAAATGGCATTAGTCCAAAAAAGTATAGTTTGTTTGGTTTTGGTTACCTTCGGTGCAGCTGAGTAGAAGTCAAACCGAGCCAGCAAACAGTCAACCAACCAGCCAAACAACCAACCAACCAACCAAACCAATATACACAAACACTTAGTCAGTTACACATTTGCAAAAATTTCCCAGTATTTTTTTTTTTTTTTTTCATATTCTGTAATATTGTACAAGTCGTATACGTAATTATTATTAATAATATTACGTATACTTACTGTATACATATATGTAAGTGTGTTGGAATGTTTTTTGTTTTGTTAGAGCCTTTGGGTCTGAGCAATTTTTGTTTATTTTTCTTTTAGCGTTTTTTTTTTTTTTTTTTGACCTGCGCTCTTTTTGTGTATTGATTTGCAACTGGGACTTTATATAGTCAAAGTATGATTATAGTGACAAACTGTTAGAGCAATTTATTTTTCATGCTCTTAATATTGCATGATGTTTGTTTAGGGTTTCTTTTGCAATGTTTATTGACACTATGTTAAAATAAATATGTGTATAGAAAGAAAGAGCTTAAAAAAGCAGATCCAAATGTAAACCAGTTTAAGCTTTATTCTTAAAATATAAACAACAAAACCATTAACTGAACTAATTAATGAATGATGAGAAGTCTTTCTTTAGACTACATTATAGACTAGACTATAGACTAGACTAAAGACTAGACTAAAGACTAGACTATAGACTAGACTATAGAGTAGACTATAGAGTAGACTATAGACTAGACTATAGAGTAGACTATAGACTAGACTATAGAGTAGACTATAGACTAGACTATAGACTAGACTATAGAGTAGACTATAGAC
>NW_025810187.1:0-2716 GCF_022045245.1 Lucilia cuprina
AGTTAGTTAGTTAGTTAGTTAGTTAGTTAGTTAGTTAGTTAGTTAGTTAGTTAGTTAGTTAGTTAGTTAGTTAGTTAGTTAGTTAATTAATTAATTAGTTAGTTGGTTGGTTAGTTAGTTAGTAAATTAGTTAGTTGATTAATTAGTTAATTAGTTAGTTAGTTAGTTAGTTAGTTAGTTAGTTAGTTAGTTAGTTAGTTAGTTAGTTAGTTAGTTAGTTAGTTAGTTAGCTAGTTAGTTAGTTAGTTAGTTAGTTAGTTAGTTAGTTAGTTAGTTAGTTAGTTAGTTAGTTAGTTAGTTAGTTAGTTAGTTAGTTAGTTAGTTAGTTAGTTAGTTAGTTAGTTAGTTAGTTAGTTAGTTAGTTAGTTAGTTAGTTAGTTAGTTAGTTAGTTAGTTAGTTAGTTAATTAGTTAGTTGGTTGGTAAGTTAGTAAATTAGTTAGTTGATTAATTAGTTAGTTAGTTAGTTAGTTAGTTAGTTAGTTAGTTAGCTAGTTAGTTAGTTAATTATTTAGTTAGTTAGTTAGTTAGTTAGTTAGTTAGTTAGTTAGTTAGTTAATTAGTTAGTTATTTAGTTAGTTAGTTAGTTAGTTAGTTAGTTAGTTAGTTAGTTAATTAATTAGTTAGTTAGTTAGTTAGTTAGTTAGTTAGTTAGTTAGTTAGTTAGTTAGTTAGTTAGTTAGTTAGTTAGTTAGTTAGTTAGTTAGTTAGTTAGTTAGTTAGTTAATTAATTAATTAATTAATTAGTTAGTTAGTTTGTTTGTTATTCACATAGTTACACATTTAGTTCTTTAAATCTTTACTTCCTTTAATTTATTTCAATCCAACCCACTGTGCTGCCCTTAGTAGTTCGTAAGAATTATCTATTAAAGGGTTTAAGTAGCTTTTCATTGTTAAACCAAATGTTATTTAGAAAAGCCTTCTTATGATGAATCATTATCATCATTATCTTCATCTACATCATAATGATTTTTAGCAAAAGAAAAGGATTTATGAATACACAGCCAAGTTAGTTAGTTTCTTTTTTTCTATGTGTGCATGTTTAACCAAGTAATTTAATATTAGACCCTTAAATTTTAGATTCAAGTGAAAAACAACCAACCTTCCAAACTAATGTCTCAGTGAAAGGGTTAAAAAGTATAAAACAATGAACTATAAATGAGTTGAAATATGAAGAAATTTAAACAGAAAAAAACACAAGAAAAATAATTAATAAACGGAAATTAAGGCACTCAAAAAAAAATGACTGCATAGAAGAAAACACACAAAAGCGTTTTTTGTTTCGACACAAGATTCAGATAATAATGTTAAATGTAGAAAATTATGAAAAGATATCAAATGTGTTGCTGTTTTGTTGAAGTTTATGGTTTCTTTTCATAAAATTTTTCGCTTGCTCATTTTGTTTTAATTTTTAAAAAAATATATACATATATAAAATTTTTTCCTTCAAATTAAAATCTCATTAAATTAAAAGCCAGCAAAAAAATGTTTTAATTGCAAAGTTAAAGTTTTGTGCATTATTTTTTTCGAGAAAATATGTTTTTACTCAAATTAAAAGATGATTTGTAGAATTTCGAAAGTTAAAGCTTTAAAAACAAAAATATTATAAATATAATTTAAAAACTTGTCTATACCCTTAATGATTCCTAAATAGTTTCGTTGTTATTGGAATTTAGGTCACCTCTTATAGACAACAAGCAATATCTATATACACATAGGCAACCTTGTTAAAGAATTTTATCTCATTTTATTATCCTTTTGTGGCCACGAAATATTATTATGCTCCCAATCAATATGTATATAATCACACATACACAAATCCATAGGAATACCCAACAGTGCTAGTAATCTATAAAGCGATTTAAACTCTATAGAGACCTGATTAATCTTTTATGTATTTACTAGACTACAGACTAAAGTATAGAATGAACTATACACTAGACTACAGGCTAGACCATTTAGTATACTATAGACAATAAACTAAACTAAAGTCGAGACTATTGACTAGACTATAGACTAGACAATAGACTAGACTGTAGACTAGACTGTAGACTAGACTGTAGACTAGACTGTAGACTAGATTATAGACTATACTATAAACTAGACTATAGGCTAGACTATAGACTGGACTATAGACAAGATTATAGACTAGACTATAGACTAGATTATAGACTACACTATAGACTAGACTATAGGCTAGACTATAAACTAGACTATAGACTAGATTATAGGCTAGATTATAGATTAGACTATAGACTAGACTATAGACTAGACTATAGTCTAGACTATAGACTAGACTATAGACTAGAGTATAGACTAGACTATAGACTAGACTATAGACTTGACTATAGACTAGACTGTAGACTAGACTATAGACTAGACTATAGACTTGACTATGGACTAAACTATAGACTAGACTATAGACTAGACTACAGACTAGACTACAGACTAGACTATAGACTAGACTATAGACTAGATTATAGACTAGACTATAGACTAGACTGCAGACTATACTATAAACTAGACTGCAGACTATACTATAAACTAGACTATATACTAGACTGTAAACAAGACTATAGATTAGGCTATATACTAGACTATAAACTAGGCTATAGACTAGAATATAGACTTGACTATAGACTAGACTATAGACTCGACTATAGACTTGACTATAGACTAGACTAGAGACTTGACTATAGACAAGACTATAGGCTAGA
>NW_025810188.1:0-1252 GCF_022045245.1 Lucilia cuprina
TGTTCTAGTTCTGTTCTAGTTCTGTTCTAGTTCTGTTCTAGTTCTGTTCTAGTTCTATTCTAGTTCTGTTCTAGTTCTGTTCTAGTTCTGTTCTAGTTCTGTTTTAGTGCTGCTATTCCTTTATTCCCTGCTTTTTTTAAGTAAAAATTCAATATAATTGTATGACTTGCTTTTTCTTTTGATTTACAATAGACTCATTCTTTGCCCACGGACACCACGCACATTGGCAATGAACAGCTATGATGGTCCTTTTTGCGTTTACACTGGCAAATATTTGGCAAACGTTTAAGGGCTGGCAAATGAATTAAAAATGACATTATTCATAATGCTCACGTTAACTTGACAGCGCAAATAAAATTATATATTAAAAAAAATTAAAATCAAAGACAAAAAATTAAAATTGCAAAATGTTAAAATAACAATGGATAGCTTGAAATTAAAAACTTTGCCAGATTTTTTTCTTATAAACTAATTTTGTTTTTAATATTTTAACGACTTAATGTGATGTGATTTTTTCACAAAAATTATAATAATATGTAATATTAAAACTTTAGTATGTAAGACATAAATATTGTAAACATTTTAACTAGATTTAAGTGAGCTATTTTCAAATATCTATGTAAGTTGTAAAATGATATTTTTATTTAAAATAACTTTTAACCATAATAATGTGTTAATTCATTGTTAAAAATATGAAACAAAAATTTTATTAGACCTGCTCTCAAAAAAAATACATACGGTATACGCTAATTGTAGTTGAACTGCTGGTGTAGTAAATTCTGAAACCGAAATTGTTAAAATTTCCTACGAAGTAAAAGAATTTTTTGTTTGTTAATCAGGTCTAATGTATTCCTTCCTACGCATATTATAAAGGAACGTTTGTAAATATTGTATAAACTATGAATGCAAAATTTTGTAAAGTAATTATAATAATGAATATTGTATTAATATTTAATATACAAATCCAAATATAATTCAATAATAAATTTTAATTAAAATTATATAATTTGTAATATTATTTCTTGCAATAAGCATTTGTAAAAGGTGAGTTTTAAAGGTACAAATAATTTAATAGTTAACTTATCGAAACAATAAAAAAAGAAAGAACTAACTAACTAACTAGCTAACTGACTAACTAACTAAATAACTAACTAAGTAACTAACTAACTAACTAACTAACTAACTAACTAACTAACTAACTAACTAACTAACTAACTAACTAATTAACTAACTAACTAACTAACTAACTAAC
>NW_025810189.1:0-1924 GCF_022045245.1 Lucilia cuprina
AGTTCAGTTCTAGTTCAGTTCTAGTTCAGTTCTAGTTCAGTTCTAGTTCAGTTCTAGTTCAGTTCTAGTTCAGTTCTAGTTCAGTTCTAGTTCAGTTCTAGTTCACTCGTTTCTGGACACTAGGAAAAATTTAAAAGCAAATCACCCTAATATATATATGTATTTGTATTTAGGCATATACCAAGCAGGAATATAAAAAACACTACTAAATAAGTAACCTCAAAACGGTTCATTGCTTTAAATACAATTGCTGTTACAATCAAACATATTTTCCTATTATTACTCTCTGTGTGTGTCAGCATTCTGTGCATGCAACTCGTTCTTTTGTGTTCATGAACAATGAATGTTAAAAGTTAATTCTAGTGCAGATTAACTATTGTTTAATATACTCATTTTCATTCCCTTATTGCTCGTTGAATTGAATTTTACTTTTTAATTACCCTTCTGCTTTAAAACGTTGTGTTTTTAGTACATTTTTGCATATTGTACATTGAGCATGAATACATATTTAGAAAATTGTCAGAACGTAAGTATTACTGGAAATTGAAGGTAATATTTGTCGTGCAACATTAAAAGGATAAGAGATTTTTTTTGTAATTAAAATTTTATCTCGCAACATTGAATTACGTATAGTAAACTAATTTTAGTCATTACTGTTGCTGCTTCTGCTTCTGCCTTTGTTTCTGCCATGGACAGGAAACAATTAACTTGCTGGCAATTTTAAGGTGATGGATATTACTGAACTGTTTAGGTTATCTGTAGTTTGGAAAACTTATACCGAAATAGTAATTGTAATTTTGCAGCGATTTAAGTTTCGTTTTAAGTTTATTCTATTGTTCAAGTTCAGTTCTATGAATTATAAAGTATAGTCTAAAATATAAAGGTTCGAATTGCTTAAAATAGTACACAATCGGATACATTGACTCTTTCTAAATCTGCTGGGTTATGGACATCAAAAACATATTTCAACGGTGTAATATTGTGTTTAGATAATTACCTCAAGTCATTTTGTTAACTGGACAAAATGGACATCTTTATTTAATGTATTAATTATTTATGTCCACTAATGGATGTTTAACATGAATTGTGGATTAAAGTATTTAATCGATAAATTGAAATCTGTGTTTTTTTAATTAAAATAATTTTTATAACATAAATGTTTCAATTCAAAAAGGGTATAAATTCATTTTTTAAAAATATTATTCGGAAACTTAAATAGAAAATAAATTTCCTAATTAACTTTTACTTTTTGCTCAGTAAAATATTTATTGCACAAAAATACATCAATAAATACTTGTAAAATTATTAAAAAAAAAAACAACAAATGTTTGTCCAATAAAATGTTTAACATTGTTTTCATTTTGTCATTAATAAACATTGTATGGGTAAAACAGTTTGTGATGCATGTCCTTGTCTAAATGATTTTAGGCATTTTTAGTTTTACATCATCATCATCATCATGGACAAGCCTTCTATCCGTTATGCATATTTTTTATTGTTAAAAAAGCATTACATTTTTTTATAATTTTTTAATATTCATGAATAACAAAATATTTTATTATTAATACTTCCATAAATTTGATTCGGATGAAAAAGTTTCTGAAACACAATGTATTTAATATACAAATTCCAAATATTTTTCTTTCGTACGATTTCTAGATGAAACAAAAATATGAAAAGTACCGATAAGTTCTAGTTCAGTTTTAGTTCAGTTCTGCTTCAGTTCTAGTTCAGTTCTTGTTCAGTTCTAGTTCAGTTCTAGTTCAGTTCTAGTTCAGTTCTAGTTCAGTTCTAGTTCAGTTCTGGTTCAGTTCTGGTTCAGTTCTAGTTCAGTTCTAGTTCAGTTCCAGTTCAGTTCTAGTTCAGTTCTAGTTCAATTCTAGTTCAGTTCTAGTTCAGTTCTAGTTCAGTTCTAGTTCAGTTC
>NW_025810190.1:0-1705 GCF_022045245.1 Lucilia cuprina
CAGAACTAGAACAGAACTAGAACAGAACTAGAACAGAACTAGAACAGAACTAGAACAGAACTAGAACAGAACTAGAACAGAACTAGAACAGAACTAAAACATAACTAGTACAGAGCTAGAACAGAACAAGAACAGAACTAGAACAGAACTAAAACAGAAATAGAAGAGAACTAGAACAGAGCTATTGTTTAAACCAGAACAGAACTAGAACAGAACTAGAACAGAACTAGAACAGAACTAGAACAGAACTAGAAAAGAACTAGAACAGAACTAGAACAGAACTAGAACAGAACTAGAACAAATCTAGAACAGAACTAAAACAGAACTAGAACAGAACTAGAACAGAACTGGAACAGAACTAGAACAGAACTAGAACAGAACTAGAACAGAACTAGAACAGAACTAGAACAGAACTAGAACAGAACTAGAACAGAACTAGAACAGAACTAGAACAGAACTAGAACAGAACTAGAACAGAACTAGAACAGAACTAGAACAGAACTAGAACAGAACTAGAACATAACTAGTACAGAGCTAGAACAGAACAAGAACAGAACTAGAACAGAACTAAAACAGAAATAGTAGAGAACTGGAACAGAGCTTTTGTTTAAACCATGATTGATCGTGATTAAACAGAAAATAACAATAAAGAATAATTGTAAATAAAAGCAAAGAGAGAACATTATTAAACTTCTGCAAATCAGATAAAAAAATCATGTCTCCTTTTTTAAAAACTTTTACAAAAAACTGTTAACACTCTTTGTTAATCCCATAATAGCCTGTCTCTTTGTTAAAAAAATCCACTTAATTTGCATTACTGTTAAAAATGTATATACCATTTTTCCTCTTCATTCTGCTGTTGCTATTTAGTGATGGTCTCTGAAAAACTCCCAAAAGAATTTTATTAATTATCCATTGTTTTTCTGGTACTCAATTTTTTAGCGCCTGCAAAATTTTGCTAAAAGTTTTACCACAAATACCAAAAACGGAAAAGCAGAAAATAAGAATTAAAGTACATTAGTGGGGGAAAAAAAGGCTTTTCTTTTTACACAAATTAAACTTAATTCAATTTCCGTGACATTGCGGTTTTAACATAAATGATAAACGAAATGAGGAAAAATGAGATAAAATATTAAATCACTACATGATGATAAACATAAAGTAACAGAGATTATTTTGCTGATTGAAAATTTATAAAAAAATTAAATAAAAATTGTTGAAAACAGAGATTTGTTTACCAAATTGTAAGAATTTTATTTTTGAACAAAATGTTTTGTTTTTTTTACAAAATTTACTTCGGCTATACTTTAATAACATTAATTTACAGCTCCTTAAGGTATGCTAAAAATTTCATTAGCATTCTTTACAAATTATTAAAATTTACATATTTTTCTTGTTATTTTGTTGTAGATGAGATAGTAAAATGATTTAATTAAATTCTTTTTAATTGTAAAATTTTACGAATTAATTTCAGGCAATATTTCCTGAAATATAAATTTTTACTACCAAAAATTATGCTAACAACTTTTGCCAAAAGCTATAAAATTTAACAAAACCTGAAGACTTAAGAGGAAGTCTAGTCTATAGTCTAGTCTACAGTCTAGTCTATAGTCTAGTCTACAGTCTAGTCTATAGTCTAGTCTATAGTATAGTCTATAGTCTAGTCTATAGTCTAGTCTATAGTCTAGTCTATAGTCTAGTCTAT
>NW_025810191.1:0-1180 GCF_022045245.1 Lucilia cuprina
TCTAGTTCAGTTCTAGTTCAGTTCTAGTTCAGTTCTAGTTCAGTTCTAATTCAGTTCTAGTTCAGTTCTAGTTCAGTTCTAGTTCAGTTCTAGTTCATTTCTAGTTCATTTCTAGTTCAGTTCTAGTTCAGTTCTAGTTTAGTTTTCACAGCAATATAGACAGTTCATGTGTACATACATACATGTAAGTATATGTAATTACTCATTATTATTGTTGTTATCATTATTTGTAATATATTTTTAACTCCCTCATAAAACATAAGCTTTTATAATTTATTACACCATTTGTTACTTTCTATAAATACAATTTCCTTCATGAACTACTCATAAAGTCATTGAATAACATACATGTTCAGACAAAATATTATTCATATAGAATAAATTCATACAAAAGGTTAATAATGCAACATTAACGTTTCTTTTGTAGAAGAGAAAAATGTTAATAATTTTCAACTCCCGTTTAAAGAAACGTGAACAAAAGACTACATATGTACATACTTTTACACGTAGAGCGGTAATTTTAGAAAAAAAGGGTTAACGTTCGAATGTGCGTTTCTCTGTGTTTTAAACATACTAATATAAATGATATTCATTAGAATACAAACAAAGTCATAAATATAGAAATGTTAATATGTAAATATGAAAAGAAGATATAAGGATTTTTTAAATGAATAAATGTGTATACTAGGGTAGTTGCAATTTAAGACAAAAATCCTGAAAAATAACTTTAGAAATTTTTCATCGTGCTTTAGCTACCTTACATATTAAGTTTTATTTCATATCTACTTAAGTCAATGTTCAAATGCGAAAATTTAAATGCTTATAATTGTTTGTTTGTCTATTCATACCTTTTCCACGTATATTTGTTTATAGAAGTTGTAACATACAGTAAAAATCCTAAATGATTAATCATAATTTCATTTAACAATTAGGTTTTTCAACATTTGGAAAAGTCTAAATTGTTAATATGTTCATTTTAATATTTAATAATTACGTTTAAGGAACTAATGTTGTCAAATTTTGGAATTAAACTAGAACTAAACTATAACGGAACTAGAGCTGAACTCGAACTGAACTAGAACTGAACTGGAACTGAACTAGAACTGAACTAGAACTGAACTAGAACTGAACTAAAACTGAACTAGAACTGAACTAGAACTGAACTAGAACTGAACTGAAC
>NW_025810192.1:0-2184 GCF_022045245.1 Lucilia cuprina
GACTATAGACTAGACTATAGACTAGACTATAGACTAGACTGTAGACTAGACTATAGACTAGACTATAGACTAGACTATAGACTAGACTATAGACTAGACCATTGACTATAGTTTAAGCCTTAGAGTTAAATTTTAGTCTTAATTAGACAAGACTATTAAATAGATTTTCGTCTAGACCATATGTTAGACTATATTTTGAACTATAAATATAACTATAGGCTGGACTATAAATATGACTGTAGTGTAAAATATAACCTAGTACATAAAGTTTGATTACAGTTTTGATTGTGACTATACTTTCTAGTACTACAAACGCCTAAATTAAGAATTAAATTTCTTAAAGTTATTTAAAGGAACATTACTTTTATTATTAATTCTCATAAATTACTTGCCACACAAATACCTAATAGTTTGACAAAAGCCAAAATTGAAGACATGAATGCATCCTGGTAAATTTATTTTTTGCAAAAGTAAAACTTTTGTGGGCAAATTTTAGTTCAGTGTTTTTTTACAGACTATAAAATAAGGAGCATTGCAGCATAGATAGAGTTAAGCTGTTCGGACAAAGTTTTTCCTTTATATATTGTATATTTAATTAAACTTTTGAAAGGAACAACTTTCGTTATGTTCTAGAAACTTTGTATGTTAGACAAAAAACAAATATACAAAAAAAAAAAAAAACTACATTCCAAAGAAAACAGTCAAATGCGAAACTTACAATTAAAATGGTACAAAGTGAAAGTAATTAAGTAAAAAGAATATGCATTTAATTTTGAAGAGAGAAAACTGAAAAATACTTTGGAAAAGTATTGCATAATAAAAGTATTAAAAAGTATGTAAAAAGTTAATAATGTAAATACAAATTTTATAAAATATGTATGTATGGATTGTACTTGACCAAAACAGTGAGCAAATGAAACGTTGATAACTTGTAACTGAAATATTTTTTTAGACTTTAGTAAATTATGCCAAACATCTGCAATTATTTTTAAAATTTATTTGGAATCATGTTCGGGAGCATGTTTCAAAAACTTGTTCGAAATGTTATATCAAATTTTTACCATTAGATATCTCATTTACTCTCTATTCTTTAATATTAAATAACAAATTAAAACACAGCAAAATTCTTATTTAGTTTCGTTCTAATAACTTTTAAAAAGAAACTAATGCAATTATTATTTTCTCTTAAATTTTATTTAAAATTCCAAAAAAGAGAAGAAGAAACTAAAAGACTCGAGCAGGCACACAACAACCAGAATGGAACAAGTTTACCGTGAAGGTTGCTCTATTTATTGCAGTTGTTCAGTAAGTTGTATCGCTATTGCTGTAGTGTTTTATGTTGTTTATGGCAATTTAGTCTTTTACTGTTTTTCAAAAACTATCACGTTTTTTTCTGCTAAGGAAAAATATTTTTGGTAAAATTGTACAAAATAAAAATAAAAGCAATTAAAAAGAAAAACCCTTTCCCAAGAAATACCTAAAATAAAGATACAATTTATAACCAACAGCTAACAACCGAAAGAACAACAATAATAACGCTTATCATCAGCAGCATCATCAACAACAAAAAAAAATTTACTAACTAACGAACTAAGATGAATCTAACTTTTATTGTCGTTGTTCTTGTTGTTGCGAAAATGAAGCAAAATTTTCTCAACGAAAATTTAAACAATCATTACAGTTTACATTGCTGCTGCAGCAGCTCAAGTCCGTGTTGCTGTTGTCCATTGCACCATAATATAAACAAATGGAAGAATAGATAGACGAACATTTACAAATAGAGTTATCAAAAAAAAATACATATTTAAATTAAATGATTTGAAAGTAAGAGAAGAGAACTTTTACGAGCATTTAGAAAATTGTAGTGATTGTTCTAAATAAAAATTTTATTTTATTACAAATACGATTTACGAATTTTGTTTTGAATACATACATATGCATGAATTGATGGATGTAAACGGTATTAATTGCATTACAAATATTTGCGAATAGAAGATGTAACGAAAATTATTATAGATACCAGTACGTGGGTTAGTTGAGGAATTTAGTTGAGGTCCTTAGTCTAAGTAGTCCATGGTCTAGTCTATAGTCCAGTCTATAGTCTAGTCTATAGTCTAGTCTATAGTCTAGTCTAGTCTATAGTCTAGTCTAGTCTATAGTCTAGTCTATAGTCTAGTCTATAGT
>NW_025810193.1:0-1669 GCF_022045245.1 Lucilia cuprina
AGTCTGTAGTCTAGTCTGTAGTCTAGTCTATAGTCTAGTCTATAGTCTAGTCTATAGTCTAGTCTATAGTCTAGTCTATAGTCTAGTCTATAGTCTAGTCTATAGTCTGTAGTCTAGTCTGTAGTTTAGTCTATAGTCTAGTCTATAGTGTAGTCTATAGTCTAATCTATAGTCTAGTCTGTAGTTTAGTCTATAGTCTATTATATAGTCTAGTATATAGTCTAGTCTATAGTCTTGTCTAGTGTATTGTTCAGTCTATAGTTGAGAGTGTAGTCAATCATATAGTCCAGTCTTTAGTTTAGTTTATAGTTTAATCGAAACAACGACTGACCACCCAATTTCTCACGTTAGACTTTAAGTATAACCCCTTTTAGGTCATTTACCTTTTCATGGCTTTTCGTATCTTGGGAAACAAATAAAACAAAAAACTAAATGTTTCAAAACCTGTCACTATTTTAACTTAATTGGCTTCTAGTGACGCAAAAAAAAGAATAAACAATGTTACACCATTTCCAGCATATACACAGAAAAAACTAAGCCCCTAAAAACAATTAACAATTTGTATAAACATGTTTTCCTTTAGCGGGAAACAGTGTAGCTACAAAAAGTTGTACTTCTGATAACGTATGAACAGTAAAATTTACATTTCCACATTGTGAATATTTACGCCTGCAGAATATGCAAAAATCAACCTTATAAAGAACACCGCCCATATGAGAACATCAATTTTTGTAAACTTAGGTGCAAGAAACTCAACATGAAACCAATATTAAAATACCCCTAGAATGGGTTAATCAGAGTTTACAAAAAACACACACACACACACATACACACATATCCAATGATATGACGCAGACTTAAAAAAAAGTAAAAATAGTTCTAGTAGAGAGTTGTTTAGCATTTTATATCTTTTATTTGTATTCTTTTTGCTAATTTGTATGCAATTTATGTTTCAACATAGAAGTACGAGTTGTAGGCTTTAAAAACAACCATAAAACAAAATATATCACTTTTGTCTGGCCACGGAAGACGCGTTAGCAAAACAACAACCAACAATCGAAGCAACAACTAACCAACCAACCAACATACACCATCAGTCAGTTTTATTTGCCAGAATTAAAATTAAACATTAAGAATGAACATTTTTTATAAGACTTCCAGAATTACAGACATTCAAATGAACAATAATAAAACAGGTAATAAAATAAAAAGCGGAAGTTATTAGTTTAAAAACGTATAAATGTACAAGACGACATGTAGGATTTACATTTATTTACTTGTTCGCTTCGGTAACAAATCGTAGAAGGAAAGAAGCCTTTGGAATCTAGGGGTTGGGGGACTAAGGCGTAAGAATATTGTCTGGAGTTTTATTGGTCAGATAGGAAATCTAATTCTGAAATCATAAAAACTACTATAACGTCACAGAAATATTAGATAGACTAGTCTAGTTCTAAAAAATCTAGAAGAGAACTACAATAGAACTAGAACAGAACTAGAACAGAACTAGAACAGAACTAGAACAGAACTAGAACAGAACTAGAACAGAACTCGAACAGAACTTGAACAGAACTAGAACAGAACTACAACAGAACTTGAACAGAACTAGAACAGAACTAGAACAGAACTAGAACAGAACTAGAACAGAACTAGAACAGAACTAGAACAGAAC
>NW_025810194.1:0-5280 GCF_022045245.1 Lucilia cuprina
AGTCTAGTCTATAGTCTAGTCTATAGTCTAGTCTATAGTCTAGTCTATAGTCTAGTCTATAGTCTAGTCTATAGTCTAGTCTATAGTCTAGTCTATAGTATAGTCTAAGATAGTCATGTCCATTAACTAGTCTATGGTATAGTCTAGTCTATAGTCTAGTCTATAGTTTATTCCACAGTTTAGTTTGGTTACAGACTATTCTATAGTCTAATATATAGTCTAGTTGAGTTGAGTCTAGGCTCTAGTCTAAAGTCTAGACTCAATTCATATTTAAGTTATTCCAAACTGAATTTTGCACTAATTTGTTCAAAATTTCTTTCATTATCTCCTTAATTCTTTTTTTTAGAAAAAAAAAACAATTCGCGTAGATTGCTGTAAATATAGTTCACTAGTCATGACATGTTTTTGTTGTTGTTGTGTGCTCTTAATCCATGTTTCTTACCATCATCGTCAACAACATCGTTATCGTCAACAGCAACAACAAAATCAACATCTTCGTCATTATCATAGTCGTCAGCAACATGAAGAAACTTTGTTACCACTATACTCATGGATATGTATACATTGTCATCTTGGCTTAAAATAACTGCAACAGGAACAAAAACAACAACAACATGTTTATTTGTAAAATTCTCTCAATGGTTTAAACTTGTGCCGGCATTAAATACGGTATTTAATGATAAATGTTGCTGCCATATTATGACTTGTCATAAATTTGCCTTTGTATCCATTACTCATTTGTCAATATTTTTCGCTTTAGTTAAAACTTTAAAATACACAAACTCACATAGACACTTTACACGCATATGGATTTTTTGTAAAAAGCAATTGAAAAGTTAATGGAAGTATACGAATCTCCTAAAGGGCCTTTTTGTTGGAGCTTAGGCACAGTTTAAAAACACTTCACATAGAAATTACTAAATTTTTATGAATTTTTGAGCGAAATTTCATTTAATTGTAGTTCAATAAGGCCCTCTTTAATCATTACAATATTTTACTAAAATCCTCCGTTCCGCCACAAAAATAATACATATATATGTTAGTATCTTCATTGTTTGAAAAGTGTATGAGTTTTTGTATGTTGTATTTTAACTTCTTAAAGATAAGCTACACTTTAACGCATCCATGCTTGAGTGATGGGGTTTAAGTAGACAACGACAACAACAACATTATACACATAACATCAACAACATCTTATGTCCATTATTAGTAGAAAATTGAAGAAAACGAGGATGTCTCAGAAAAAAAGCCATGAAGGAAACATATAAACTGCTGCTGCAGTAAATATCCCCAGCTTGAGTAAACAACTTACTTTCTGAAAAATAAAACCTGTGGACAAGTCATCCAAAAACGTCATATCCATAAAGTCATCATTTGTGTGGATGGCATAAAATAAATAAATTTATAAGCATAAGAACACAAATACATATGTGGAGGGTTAATTTTGGAAAAGGATTAAGTCTATAGTCTAATCTATATACTAGTCTATGGTGTAGATTATACTAAACTTAGTCTATAGTCTAGTCTAGTCTAGTCTAGAGTCTTGTCAAGTCTAGTCTATAGTCTGGTCTATAGTATAGTCTATATTAAACTCTGTAGTCTATTTTATAGTCTAGTCTATAGTCTAGTCTATAGTCTAGTCTATAGTCTAGTCTGTAGTCTAGTCTATAGTCTAGTCTATAGTCTAGTCTATAGTCTAGTCTATAGTCTACTCTATAGTCTAGTCTATAGTCTACTCTATAGTCTAGTCTATAGTCTAGTCCATATTCTGGTCTATAGCCAAGTCTATAGTACCATCTATAGTTTAGTCTATAGTCAAGTATAGTTTACAGTCTAGTCTATAATCTAGCATAGTATATATTCAAGTCTATAGTCTTGTCTATAGCATAGTTTTTAGTCCAGTCTATTCAATAGTCCAGTCTATAGTTTAGTCTATAGTTTAGTCTATAGTCTAGTATATATTCTTGTCTATAGACTATTCTATAGACTAGTCCATAATCTAGTCTATAGTCTAGTCCATAGTCTAGTCCATAGTCTAGTCTATAGTCTAATCTGTAGTCTAGTCTATAGTCTAATCTATAGTCTTGTCTACAATCGAATCTCCAGTCTATTCTATAGTCTAGTCTACAGACTTATCTGTAGTCTAGTCTATAGTTTAGTATATAGTCTAATATACAGTCTAGTCTATAGTTTAGCCTATATTTTAGTCTATAGCCCAGTCTATAGTGTTGCCTATAGTCTAGTCTAGTCTACAGTGTAGTCTATAGTGTAGTCTATAGTGTAGTCTATAGTGTAGTCTATAATCTACTCTATAGTCTAGTCTGTAATCTAGTCTATAGTCTAGTCTATAGTCTAGTCTATAGTCTATTATATAGTTTAGTCTATATTCTGGTCTATAGCCTAGTCTGTAGTACCATCTATAGTTTAGTTTATATTCAAGTCTATGGTATAGTCTACTGTCTAATCTACAGTCTAGTCTACAGTCTAGTCTACAGTCTAGTCTATAATCTAGCCTATTATATAGTCAAGTCTATAGTCTAGTCCATAGTTTAGACTATAGTCTAGTCTATAGTCTATACTGTGGTCCAGTCTATAGTCTAGTCGTTAGTCTAGTTCATATTTAAGTTTTTAGTCTAGTCTTTTGTTTATTTTGTAGTTTAGTCAATATTCTGGTCTATTATTATCTAGATCTAAAATCATATCTAAAGTTTAGATATTAGTTTGAGAACAAACAAATTCTACAAAAATTATTTAATTTTTACTTAATTTCGACTTAACCTCTTTTCCTTCTCAGCCACTACACACAATCGTTCATTTAACGCTAAATAGAATATTTGAGAATAAGAACTATATAAAAACTGTCATATATTTTGAAATAATTGTTATGGTTTGAATTGCTGACATGTTTGTTCAAGTGTCTCCAAAATGAGGTTAACTTCAGTTGCATTTTGATGAAATTTATTTGCTTTTACGAATACAAAAAAATAAAATAAAATATTGAAAATCCAAAATCATTTGTTAGAATTACTTTTATATGGTAAAGATTAATTTTTTTGTATATATATGTATTTTTTGTGGTTAAATTCATGTGTAAAATGAAATGATTTACGCGCTTATGTAAAGTGTCAAATGGTTAAAATAAAGATGTTAGAAAAATGTAGTGTTTAAATATGATGAGTGATTGGGTTGCTGTGGAGTTTCAAGGAGTTTTTACGCCGAAATTTGTTTTCTATTTTTGTACTTGTTACAAAACTATTGGTCAATTCACAATCAATGTGGTATCGTTGTAGTGTTGTATGTTATAAAATTGTTTCAAATTATGGTATCTGAAACAAAAGGAAATTGAATTAGACTTATGTTTTGACAATACAATAGAAGATTACATAGGAAATATCAACGGAAACTTCAAGGGATTTGAATGGATGTGAACTCTTGACAAGTTTTAAATAAATTTAGGTTTAAACAAGCAAAGGTTTAAAAGTTTTATGTTTATGTTAGATATTATGTTTAGAAGTTTAATTAGAACAATTAAAAACCAAAGATTTAAGAAATTGTAAAAAGTGTTAGCATTTGTAAACACAACTTAAACCCTTTTCCAAATAAAAGTTTAGTTAATTTTTTTTTGTCATAAACCTTTTTATTTTTAGTTTAATTAAAACAATTATGTATGTTTTCTTTGTTTTACAGCTGTACTATAATTCTCTTAAATTTCATTATTTAATGCGAAATTTTATTTATATATTTATTTATTTATTTGTTCGTAAGTTTTATGTGTAAAAATCCTTTTTTCCAAACTGAGAAAAAAAAACGCTGTAGTTTTTCACCATGTGTAAATAAATAAATATCTTTAAAGATTTCTTATTTAGATTTCATGGGGTTAAGGCTGGAAAATAGTAAAATTTCCCAAAAAAATTTAAAAAAATTTAACAAATAAATAAAAAATCGGTAACATATCAAACATGAAAAGAATGTTTAGATGTTTAAAAAAAACAATAAAAACAAGACAAACAAAATCGGAAAAAAAAGTGAAAAATAGTGCATGGCAAACAATGATACAAGTGTTTCTTGAATTTTTTTTGTTTTTTTTTTTGATGTATTAGAAAAAATGCATGCCAGCCTGTTGTGTATGTGTGTTTGTTAGAATTTCTAACATTCGTGCGTCCGTCCGTTTGTCTGTCTGAGTGTGTCAGTTAGTCTAGCTGTTTATTTGTCTGTCCCTCTGTCCTAGTGTCTATCCTCAATCAAGCATCTAACCTAATGCATAATGCTGAACACGCATATCGGTAACAGAAGAAATAAGAAAATAAACGTAAGACATGAGCACTGTGGTTTGGTAGGGGAAAAATTAGCAATTTATTTTATGATAACTTGTCTTTTGTGTGGGCTGTAGACTCGTTTATAGTCTGGGTTTTTTACTTGAGTATAGTTTGGGCTATACTCAAGCCTTTACTCCAGACTATAGTATGGACTAAAGACAAGACTTTAGTCTGGACTATAGCAAGACTTTAGTCTGAACGAAAGACAAGACTATAGTCTGGACTATAGACAAGATTTTAGTCTCAACTATACACAAAACAATACTCCGGACTAAAGATAACAAGATAGTCATAGAAATGACTATAGTCTGGACTATAGACAAGACTATAATCTGTACAATAGACAAGACTATTGTTTGTACAATAAACCAGACTTCGTCTGGATTATAGACAAGACTATAGTCTGGACTCTAGACAAGACTGTACTATAGATAAGGCTATAGTCTGTACAATAGACAAGACTATAGTCTGTACAATCGACACTTAGTCTGGAATATAGACAAGAGTATATTTTTTCACTATAGACAGTGCAGATTATAGTCAAGATAATAATCTGAACACAAGACAAGACTTAGTCTGGACTATAGACAAGACTACAGTCTGGGCTATAGAGAAGACTACAGTCTGGACTATTGACTGGACTATAGACAAGATTATAGTTTGGACTATAGACAAGACTATAGACAGGAATATATACAAGACTATAGACAGGAGTATAGACAAGACTATAGTCTTGTCTGGACTATAGACAAGACTTTAGTCTTGTCTGGACTAAAGACAAGACTATAGTCTGGACTATAGACAAGACTATAGTCTGGACTATAGACAAGAATATAGCCTGGACTATAGACAAGACTATAGTCTGGACTATAGACAAAACTATAGTTTGGACTATAGACAAGACTATAGTTTGGACTATAGACAAGACTATAATATCGACTATAGACAAGACTATAGTCTGGAC
>NW_025810195.1:0-1347 GCF_022045245.1 Lucilia cuprina
AAATACAAATTTTTCAATACATACAAAAGTATGTAGAAAATTTTTGTTGAAGAATTTTTAAAGTATTTTATACTGAACGAAAAAATTTGGAAACAATTATCCCTCACACAACACAGTAATCCAGTGATGCCACATATAATCTTACAAAATATTTAAATTTTTATCTGTACTCATTTTACATATCCAAACATATTTTTATAATTTGAATTTTTACTTTAATTTCTATTAGGGAGCCGGAGCTCCTATTATGTACTCTAGTACATATAAATGAATGTGTGCTTGTATGTTTGTTTGTTTGGACTTTATAGACAGCTAAACGTCTGAACCCACATTTAAAATAATGGTTAAAAGACACATATTTCAGAAACTGAAAAACTTAGAGTCCTCAAATGTTGTATGGATAACTTTCCATATATGTATATATAATATTTTTGGACAAAATTGGCGGAATGGCTATAGTGACATTAAAACTAAAATGTTAAAGCCGAAAATTCATTAAAAACTTTTAGTACAGTGATTTCAAAATAAAATTTTAATAATATTAAAGCATTTGTTATAAACGCATTATTTAAGATATGACAAATTTGTATAGTCGTTTTCAAATGGGTGAGTATATAATATGTGATGTCCTTAAATTGCAGTTGTATAGAATACATTTGTTTTCACCACTGCTGAAAACGGTGCGTGTGGCAAGCTTGCTAAATTTGCTTGCCAAACACTGAACCATGATTTAAAAATATAGAAGGTTGTTTCAATATGAATTTGTTGACAAGAAAGGAGATGTTTGAAGTTTATTATTTGTGTAAATATTCAAAAGAGCGTTGCCATATTAAGAAAAAGTGTAAAATACATTGAGAAATTTTTAAACACATATGTGTAATTCATAAATGATGTAAAACGATATATATAAGTGGCTGTTGAATTTGAATCTTATTTGCAATGCGTTCTTTTTAAATCAAAATGTAATTAAGCTTTAGTGGAATTAATAATGATTTTTATTATGTTTCACTTACTTAACTTTATCTCAATAATTATAATCAATTAAGTAAAAAAAATGTTGTTAATTATGTTATAACTTTTTTCATTTTTTTGGTTACATTTATAAATTTATTTTGTTTTAAATAACGATTTTAATGCCGAATTCGGAAATATGTTCTGCCTAAGAAAAATCTTTTTACAATCTTTACATCTAATTTAGAGTTATTAATATTTAGCAAAGTGTGCATATAATTTAATTTAGTTTCTATTGACGCGAACATTCTTCTCATTATTTTTTAAATCTTGTCTGGAAAAATGTAGGGAACATACTAAAGGTTCACTTGGCAAATCGTCTTCTTCGATATTGCA
>NW_025810196.1:0-1551 GCF_022045245.1 Lucilia cuprina
ACTATAGACTAGACTATAGACTAGACTATAGACTAGACTATAGACTAGACTATAGATTAGACTATAGATTAGACTATAGACTAGACTATAGACTAGACTATAGGCTAGACTACAGACTAGACTACAGACTAGACTACAGACTAGACTACAGACTAGACTATAGACTAGACTATAGACTAGACTACAGACTAGACCATAGACTAGACTAAAGACTATAAGGCAGACTATAGTCTAGTATAGACTTTACATATATTATTCTACTACTCTTTAATCTATGTTTTTAAATTTTTTCCAAATTTCCTTAAAACACAATCTCATTCTTTCAAAACCTGATTTTTAAATATTTCCACACTATTTGTTGCCTTTATTTTTTCGTGTTGTCCTTATTTATTTTTTGTTGTTATTATTGCTGTTGTGTTATTTTAGTTGCTATTGCTGCTGGTTTTTAGTATGAATCAATGTCTTCGTTCTGCAGCACCGTTCCCTGCATCGTATTCACTCGCGTTTAATACATTTTAACGTTTTAATTAGAAATTATGTTGCGTCAGTTGTAAACATTTGCTATTGCGGTTATTTTGGTTTGTCCATTAAATACCACAGAGACATATTTATTTGATTAGCTTCCATTGTGTGTCGGTGAGTGTTTTTCTGTGTGTGTGTGTGTGTGAGTAAGAATGAAAGTCCATCCCTGTTATGGTCTGTCAGTTCCCAGTAGTTTTGGAAGATATTATCATTCAGAAATATTTTGTATCAATTTGTATACTTCGTAAAGCAAAAAGTAGGTTAGTTGTTACTTAAGTGTATCCAAGTAATTGAACAGGGACTCATAGCTTTTTAAAGATTTGCTAATTGTACTGGAAATAAAACTCGTTAAAATTTGAGTGAGTTTTCTATAAAGTCTGAGATTTTCAAAATATGCCGGGTATTTAACTTTTGTTTTAAAAAATTAAACTGTGTTCTGTTTTTGTGGAAATTGTGTGTGCAAAAATTTATAAATTTTCTTTTTTTGTTGTATTAGTGTGATTTTAAGGTTGTTGACTGATATAAAATTGTTCACAAAAACTAAAAAGTTAAAAGAACGAAAGAAGAAATGAATCGAGCGCATATGGATAAACAAACAATTTGAAATTTAGTAAACGGGTTTAGGAAATTTTATTATAAATGGTGTTTAAAGAAGTTTTATTGAGGTAATTTGGGGTTTTGGCGGCTAGGCATGAAAAGAGAAAAAAAAACATTTAAAAGAAGGATTTAAATTTGCTATATAAAAGATAAGTATTTGTTAGATGTGCTAAAGAATAAGGTTTTTTAGATAAAAGAGGAAGACATTTACATTAACAAAAGATTTGTAATTATTTCTTTACGATTTTTTTAATGTTTACCATTTTATACCCTACACCACTTATATTCACCTTAAAGTATAGCAATCATTTTCTTCAGCTATGTCCGTCTAGTCTAGTCTATAGTCTAGTCTATAGTCTAGTCTATAGTCTAGTCTATAGTCTAGTCTATAGTCTAGTCTATAGTCTAGTCTATAGTCTAGTCTATAGTCTA
>NW_025810197.1:0-1546 GCF_022045245.1 Lucilia cuprina
CTAGAACAGAACTAGAACAGAACTAGAACAGAACTAGAACAGAACTAGAACAGAACAGAACTAGAACAGAACTAGAACAGAACTAGAAAAGAACTAGAACAGAACTAGCACAGAACTAGAATTTAACTTAAACTAAAATAAATATAATAAAAATATTTCAAGAAAATTAATTCTTTTGCTAATTACCTGGTCTATTATTCCACTCTCATCTTTACTTAACACATCGTTATTTAACCTTTTTATGTTTAAATATTTCTACATGAAAATAACCACAATTTCAACACTTATAATACTGTAATTTTTCTTAAATCCCTTACAAAAAAAATCTCAAGCAGACTTGCTTATTTGCTTGAGTTTCTAAAACAAAACCTTTTTAAAATATCAAGGAAATTTTTAAAATTCTTTAACTGTTTGTGGTCTTCTATTCTACTGCTTCGTTTTTTCATACTCCTTCCCACGTGCTGTGTCCTTTAAAGAATACTCATAGTTAAGTGTCATGTTAAGTGTTCATTCATTTTTGAAAATTAGTCCTTAAAAGTGTGTGTGTGTATGTATATTAATATGTGTTTGTGTGGCTAGATGTCAAAAAATATTTTCTATGCATGTTTTTGCCATTGTTGATGGTTGTCTATTTTATTAACAATAACAAGAAAAGCAGCAACAACAACAGTAGTGTGTAGTATAAACAACAATGATTACAGCAGTAATTTTAACATCAACAACATTATTACACTGGGCATTTGTTTAAGTGGATGATGATTGTCTTATACTTCACTAACACACATACTACTACTATTCGTCTTCTTCTTGGGACCCACTTTGGGCCAGCTCCTTATGTTTGTGTTTATTATTGCTATTGTCGTTAAGCAGCTTAAGCTTCTTAAACGAAATTATTACGCTTATTGCAATAGACATATGACATGAATTGTCCTACTTAAGTGTCAGTCAGTTTTGAACACACACATACATATGTACATACACATACAAGTTTAGGACACAAATGCAAACATATAAATAAGCAAGAAAAAGGATATTGTGTCAAGTTTGTGGTTTTTAATATGTAAAATAGAATTAAGTTTCATTATTTTCGTTTTAAACTTAAACTATTGATACTTTGATAAGGATTGTCATTAAGGTTTAAAAAAAAAAGGTAAAAGCAAATATTAAACTTTAAATCAATTTTTTTGGAGCAGTAAATAGATTGGACAAACAATTAAGCAAGAACAAAGATTAAATTCCAAAAAGGACAGATTATATTCACATTTATATTTCTCAAAAACATTGATATAAATCACTTTAGAATGTCAAGGGTCCAATAGATGTTATCACAATTCCAGTTTTCTTCTAGTTCTGTTCTAGTTCTATTCTAGTTCTGTTCTAGTTCTGCTCCAGTTATGTTTTAGTTCTGTTCTGTTCTAGTTCTGTTCTTGTTCTGTTTAAGTTCTGTTCTAGTCCTGTTCTAGTTCTGTTCTAGTTCTGTTCTAGTTCTGTTCTAGTTCTGTTCTAGTTCTGTTCTAGTTCTGTTCTAGTTCTGTTCTAGTTCTGT
>NW_025810198.1:0-1497 GCF_022045245.1 Lucilia cuprina
CTAGAACAGAACTAGAACAGAACTAGAACAGAACTAGAACAGAACTAGAACAGAACTAGAACATAACTACAACAGAACTAGAACAGAACTAGAACAGAACTAGAACAGCACTAGAACAGAACTAGAACAAGAACAGAACTAGAATAGAACTAGAATAGAACTAGAACAGAACTAAAACAGAACTAGAACAGAACTAAAACAGAACTAGAACAGAACTAGAACAGAACTAGAACAGAACTAGAACAGAACTAGAACAGAACTAGAACAGAACTAGAACAGAACTAGAACTGAACTAGAACAGAACTAGAACAGAACTACAACAGAACTAGAGTAGAACTAGTACAGAAACTTTTTGTAAAGAAAACTGTATTCAGAAACTTCTTTTTAAAACACACTTTTTCTTAAGAAAACATTAATATAAACTTTTTTCTAAAGAAAACTATCTTTATAAGTACTTTCCCAAAGAAAACTGTCTTCATATTACACATTTCCCCTTAAAACAGCTTTTAGTAGACTCCTTTATAAAAAAAAATGTCAACCGAAGACATAATAAAGTGGCTAGTAAAGCTAAAACAAAAGACTTAGACAACAAACCTGCTCATATAAAAATATTGGAAAATCTACTGTATTAAACTGTTAAACTTATACTAATGCTCATTTGTATTCATTATACACTGCCTTTAACTAATTTCCTATTAATCAATTGTTGTCTGAAAAAATCCTTTCCTTAATATCTACAAAATAAATCCTTTCCTGTAATATTAATGTGTATACAAACGGGGCCATACACAAACATATTATTTCTTCATATGAAAATATTTTTAAATCATACATTTATTTCTTTAAGAAGGAAGTTCTTTTGTTTTGTTTTCCTTGTTTTTACCCAAAAATAAACATTATAAAATATGAGTCAATGTTAAGAGTTAAAGGAAGGATTAAAACTGTAAATGACACCATATTAGAGGAAAAGTAAAATATACAATAATATTTTATATTTTCAACGGGAAAATCTTTAAATTCTTTAGAATATTAAAGAATTTGTTTTATTTAGAAGGAGTTTAGAGGAAGTAAAGATTTATTTATATACACAAGGTGTTAAATAAAGTTAACCCATAAATCAGATAAAATATGAATTTTAAGTAAACAAATATGACATATTATTAGCGATTAAGGAATTATACAGAAGTTTGAGTAAAATAATATATTTAAGGGATTTTAAACAGTAAAAGGAAAATATGGAAAATAAAATTTATTGTATATTGTATTGTATTGTAAAAATTATTATATTGAAACTGTAATTAAACGCCATTTTCTTATAAAATAAGCTTCTAAAGGTGTTAAAGACAGAAGTAAAACAGAACTAATAGAAAACTAGAACAGAAAAAAACCCCTAGAACAGAACAAGAACAGAACTAGAACAGAACTAGAACAGAACTAGAACAGAACTAGAACAGAACTAGAACAGAACTAGAACAGAACTAGAACAGAACTAGAACA
>NW_025810199.1:0-7261 GCF_022045245.1 Lucilia cuprina
GTAACCTTTAGTTATACACTTCTTTGAAACCATAACTTCCTGTGGCTGGATACCGAAGCATTAGTCACAGTAAGCTATAGTCACGATGTGTACTTAAGCCCTCGCATCACGACAAGATAGTAACCCCTGGGAAGGAAAGTAGGCCCCAAACCAAAAAACAATTTTGACTGAAATATTGAAAAACACTTTTTTCAAAACATCGTTCTATGAAAAACTTAAGAGCAAAACATATTATACACCACAATGTAGGGAATTGGACTAGCTACAATGTCTAATACAACAATCTTTGTGAGAGGTCCAAAATTCGGTCAAAAACTCAAAAACAATTTTGAGTGAAATATTGAAAAACACACGGAAAACTTTAGAGCAGAATATGATACACACCAAAATGTAGGAAATTGAACTGGCTACAACGTAAAATACAACAACCTTTGTCAGAAGTCCAAAATTCGGCCCAAAACTCAAGAAACTATTTTGAGTGAAATATTGAAAAACACTTTTTTAAAAAATTTTTTTTTATGAAAAACTTTAGAGCAAAAGATATTATACGCCAAAATGTAAGTACAACAAACTTTGTCAGGAGTCCAAAATTCGTCCCCAAAATATTGAACAACACTTTTTTAACTTCGTTCTACGAAAAACTTTAGAGGAAAACATGTTACACAACAAAATGTAGGGAATTGGAATGGCTACAACGTTCAATACAACAACATTTGACAGAAGTCTAAAAGTAGGCCCCAAACCAAAAAACAATTTTGACTGAAATATTGAAAAACACTTTTTTAAAAACTTAAGAGCAAAACATATTATACACCAAAATGTAGGGAATTGGACTAGGTACAACGTCCAATACAAAAACCTTTATCAGAGTTCCAAACTTCGGCACCAAACTCAAAATAGTTTTGAGTGAAATATTGAACAATACTTTTTTTAAAAACTTTGTTTTATGAAAAATTTTAGAGCAAAACATATTATACACTAAAGTGAAGGTATAAATGTAGGTATAATAAAACAACTTTTGTCAGAGGTCCAAAACTCGGCCTCAAATTTAAAAATACCATTTTGAGTGAAATATTGAACAATACTTTTTTAAAAACTTTATTGGACTAGCTACAACAACCAATAGAACAACCTTTGTCAGAGGTCCAAAATTAGGCTCCAAACTCAAAAAACAATTTTGAATGAAATATTCAAAAACACTTTTATTAAAACTTTGTTTTACGAAAAACTTTGGAGCAGAATATGTTACACACCAAAATGTAGGGAAATGAACTGGCTACAAAGTCCAATACTCAAAAAATAGTTTTGAGTAAAGTATTGAAAAACACATTTTTAAAAACTAAAAGATATTACACACCAAAATTAAGGTACAACAACTTTTGTCATGAGTCCAAAATTCGTCCCCAAACTCAAAAAACAATTTTGTGTGAAATATTGAACAACTCTTTTTTAAAAACTAATTTTAGAGCAAAGCATATTATACACCAAAATGTAGGCAAACAACGTCCAATACAACAACTTTTGGCAGAAGTCCATTTTGAGTGAAATATTGAACAACTTTCTTTAAAAACTTTATTATATGAAAAATTTTAACAAAACATATTACAAACTGTAGGGAATTGGAATATCTACAACTTCCAATAAAACAACCTTTGTCAGAGGTGCAAAATTCGGCCCCAAACTCAAAAAACTATTTTGAGTGAAATATTAAAAAAAAAAATTTTAAAACTTTGTTTTATGAAAAACTTTAGAGCAGAATATGTTATAAACCAAAATATAGGGAATTTAACTGGCTACAACATCCAATACAACAACCTTTATCAGAAGTCCAAAATTCGGCCCCAAACTAAAAAAATCGTTTTGAGTGAAATATTGAAAAACACTTTTTTAAAAACTGTTTTATGAAAAAGTTTAGAGCAAAAGATATTACACACCAAAATGTAGGGAATTAGTCTAACTATAACGTCCAATAAAACAACCTTTGTCAGAAGTCCAAAATTCGGACCCAAACTCAAAAAACCATTTTGTGTTAAATATTAAAGAACACATTTTTAAAAACTTTGTTCTACGAAAAACATGTTACACACCAAAATGTAGGAAATTGGAATGGCTACACCGTTCAGTATAACAAACTTTGTCAGAAGTCTAAAAGTCGGCCCCAAACAAAAAAAAATTTGAGTGAAATATTGAAAAACACTTTTTTAAAAACATCGTTCTATGAAAAACTTTAGAACAAAACATATTACACACTAAAATTTAGGGAATTGGACTAGCTACAACGTCCAATACAACAATCTTTGTCAGAAGTCCAAAATACGGCCCCAAACTATGCCAACAATTTTTAGTAAAACTTTTTTAGAAACTTTGTTCTACGAAAAACTTTAGAGGAAAACATGTTACACATGCACTAGCTGCAACGTCCAATACAACAACTTTTGTCAGAAGTCTTAAATTCGGCCCAAACTAAAAAACAGTTTAGAGTAATATATTGAAAAACACCTTTTTAAAAACTTTGTTCTACGAAAAGCAATTTTGAGTGAAATATTAAAAAACACTTATTTAAAAAATTTGTTAAATACGGCCCCAAACTAAAAAAATAATTTTGAGTTAAATGTTTAAGAACACTTTTTTAAAAACTTTGTTCTACGAAAAACTTTAGAGCAAAATATATTACACACAAAAATGTAAGGAATTGGACAAGCTACAACGTCCAATATAACAACTTTTGTCTGAAGTCCAAAATTCGCCCCAAACTCAAAAAACAATTTTGAGTGAAATATTGAAAATCGTTTTTTGTTTTATGAAAAAATTTAGAGCAAAAGATATTATACGCCAAAATGTAGGGAATTGAACTAGGTACAACGTCCAATACAACAACCTTTGTTAGAAGTCCAAAATACGGTCCAAACTAAAAAGAGAATTTTGAGAAAAATGTTTAAAAATACTCTTTGTTCTACGAAAAACTTTAGACCAAAACATATTATGCACGAAAATGTAGGGAACTAGACTAGCAACAACAACCTTTGTCAGAATTTAAAATTCGACCCCAAACTCAGCTAACAATTTTGAGTGAAATAATAAAAAACACTTTTTTTGTTTTATGAAAAACTTTAGAGTAAAAGATGTTATGTCAGAAGTCCAAAATACTGCCCAAACTAAAAATAGAATTTTGAGTGAAATGTTAAAGAACACTTTTTTAAATGCTTTGTCCAACGTCCAATACAAAAACCTTTGTCAGAGGTCCAAACTTCGGCACCAAACTCAAAATAGTTTTGAGTGAAATATTGGACAATACTTTTTTTAAAAACTTCGTTCTACGAAAAACTTTAGAGGAAAACATGTTACACAACAAAATGTAGGGAATTGGAGTATCTACAACGTTCAATACAACAACCTTTGTCAGAAGTCTAAAAACTTTATTATATAAAATATTTTAGAGCAAAACATATTATACACCAAAGAGTAGGGAATTGGACTAGCTTCATCAACCAATACAACAACGTTTGTCAGAGGTCCAAAATTCGGCGCCAAAATCAAAAAACAATTTTGTGTGAAATATTGAAAAACACTTTTTTTAAACTTTGTTTTACGGAAAACTTTAGAGCAGAATATGTTACACACCAAAATGTAGGAAATTGAACTCGCTACAAAGTCCAACACAACAATCTTTGTCAGAAGTCCAAAATTCGGTCCCAAACTCAAAAAATCGTTTTGAGTGAAATATTGAAAAACACATTTTTAAAAACTTTGTTTTATGAAAAACTTTAGAGCAAAAGATATTAGACACCAAAATTAAGGTACAACAACCTTTGTCATGATTCCAAAATTCGTCCCCAAACTCAAAAAACAATTTTGTGTGAAATATTGAACAACACTTTTTTAAAAGCTAAACTATTATACACCAAAATGTAGGCAAACAACATCCAATACAACAACTTTTGGCAGAAGTCCATTTTGAGTGAAATTTTGAAAAATACTTTTTTTAAAAAACTTTATTATATGAAAAATTTTAAACAAAACATATTACAAACTGTAGGAAATTGGAGTATCTACAACTTTCAAAACAACAACCTTTGTCAGAGGTGCAAAATTCGGCGCTAAACTCAAAAAACTATTTTGAGTGAAATATTAAAAGACAATTTTTTTTAAAACTTTGTTTTACGAAAAACTTTAGAGCAGAATATGTTATACACCAAAACATAGGGAATTTAACTGGCTACAACGTCCAATACAACAACCTTTGTCAGAAGTCCAAAATTCGGCCCCAAACTAAAAAAATCGTTTTGAGTGAAATGTTGAGAAACACTTTTTTAAAAACTGTTTTATGAAAAAGTTTGGAGCAAAAGATATTACACACCAAAATGTAGGTACAACAACCTTTGTCAGAAGTCCGAAATTCGGCCCGAAACTCAAAAATTAATTTTGAGTGAAATATTGAAAAACATATTTTTAACAAGTAAGAGTGCTATATTCGGCTGTGCCGAATCTTATATACCCTTCACCATAGTGTATTTTAAACATAATTGATCTTACAGTCTAGTTAATAAAAACATTAATAAAATTTGAGACGATTTAAGCCGAATGTTTTGGCGGCGGCTCAAGCAACTAAATATAGTTCGGCGGCGGCTAAGCTCCGACTCGAAGCCGGTCGACTTCGACCTCTGATTCATTGCCGGTAAACATTGACGAGACGTAGATTTTGTTTTTGTTTATCGTAAAAAAATTGTTTTAAAAAGCACTTGGAAAAAATTTGTGTTAGTTTTATATTTCAAACTTACATTATTCACATAAAAATTATTGTACAATAACTCACAATCTACTCTCATATAATTGAAAACGTTTTAAATACTTTTCTCTATTCATTAAAAAATATATTTGCAAAACAAAAGGGAAAATTATTTTATTTTTACAAAAAATGCAAATCATATATTTTTGCTGTGTATTTTTTGTATGTTTGGATTCCAAACATACAAAAAATTATATTATAGAAATTACAAACGGAATGAAAAACTTATATATACCCTTCTCACGAAGGTGAAGGGTATAAAAACTTTGTTTTATGAAAAACTGTAGAGCAATACATATTATACACCAAAATGTGGGGAATTAGTCTAGCTATAACGTCCAATACAACAACCTTTGTCAGAAGTCCAAAATTCGGACCCAAACTCAAAAAAACCTTTGTGTTAAATATTAAAGAACACATTTTTAAAAACTTTGTTCTTCGAAAAACATGTTACACCCCAAAATGTAGGCTACACCGTTCAATACAACAAACTTTGTCAGAAGTCTAAAAGTCGGCCCCAAACAAAAAAAAAACTTTGAGTGAAATATTGAAAAACACTTCTTTAAAAACATCGTTCTATGAAAAACTTTAGAACAAAACATATTACACACTAAAATTTAGGGAATTGGACTAGCTACAACGTCCAATACAACAATCTTTGTCAGAAGTTCAAAATACGGCCCCAAACTAAGCCAACAATTTTTAGTAAAACTTTTTTAAAAACTTTGTTCTACGAAAATCTTTAGAGGAAAACATGTTACACACCTAAATGTTGGGAATTGTACTGGCTGCAACATCCAATACAACAATCTTTGTCAGAAGTCTAAAATTCGGCCCAAACTAAAACAGTTTAGAGTGAAATGTTGAAAAGCACCTTTTTCAAAACTTTGTTCTACGAAAAGCAATTTTGAGTGATATATTAAAAAACACTTTTTTAAAAATTTTGTTAAATACGGCACCAAACTAAAAATTTAATTTTGAGTAAAATGTTTAAGAACACTTTTTTAAAAACTTTGTTCTACGAAAATCTTTAGAGCAAAATATATTACACACAAAAATGTAAGAAATTGGACAAGCTACAACGTCCAATATAACAACTTTTGTCTGAGGTCCAAAATTCGCCCCAAACTCAAAAAACAATTTTGAGTGAAATATTGAAAATCTCTTTTTGTTATATGAAAAAATAAGATATTATACACCAAAATGTAGGGAATTGGACTAGCTACAACGTCCAATACAACAACCTTTGTCAGAAGTCCAAAATACGGCCCAAACTAAAAAGAGAATTTTGAGAAAAATTTTTAAGAACACTCTTTTAAAAGCTTTGTTCTACGAAAAACTTTAGACCATAACATATTATGCACCAAAATGTAGAGAACTAGACTAGATTATAAAAAACACTTTTTTTGTTTTATGAAAACTTTAGAGTAAAAGATGTTATATCCGAAAATGTAGGGAATTGGACTAGCTACAACGTCCAATACAGCAACCTTTGTCAGAAGTCCAAAATTCGGCCCCAAACTCAAAAAACTATTTTGAGTGAAATATTGAAAAACACTTTTTTAAAAACTTTGTTCTACGAAAAAACGTTAGAGCAAAAAATATTACACACCAAAATGTAGGTACAACAACCTTTGGCAGAATACGGCCCCAAACTAAAAATAGAATTTTGAGTGAAATGTTAAAGAATACTTTTTTAAATGCTTTGTTTTATGAAAAACTTTAAAGCTAAACATATTACACACCAATATGTGGGAAATTGGACTAGCTACAACGTCCAATACAAAAACCCTTGTCAGAAGTATAAAATTCGACCCCAAACTCAAAAAACTATTTTGAGTGAAATATTTATACATATCCAACACAAAAGGGAACAACCATTGTCAGAAGTCCAAAATACTGCCCCAAACTAAAAAAACAATTTTGAGTAAAATCTTTAAGAACACTTTTTTAAAAACTTTGTTTTATGAAAAAATTTAGCGCAAAACATATTACACACCAGAGTGTAGGGAATTGGACTAGCTACAATGTCCAATACAACGACCTTCGTCAAAAGTACAAAGTTCGGCCCGAAGTACACAAAAAAAACACTTTGAGTAAAATATTGAAAAACTGTTTTTTAAAACTTTGTTCTACGAAAAACTTTGGAGCAAAACACGTTCAACAGCAAAATGTAGGGAATTGGACAACGTACAATACAACAAACTTTGTCAGAAGTCTAAAATTCGTCCCCAAACTCAAAAAACCATTTTGAGTGAAATATTGAACAACATTTTTTAAAAACTTCGTTCTACGAAAAACTTTAGAGCAAAACATATTACACACCAAAATGTAGGCAATTGAACTGTCTACAACGTCCTATATAAAAACTTTTAGCAGAAGTCCAAAATTCGGCCCGAAACTCAAAAAACTATTTTGAGTGAAATATTGAAAAACACTTTTTTAAAAACTTTGTTCTACGAAAAACTTTTGACG
>NW_025810200.1:0-1238 GCF_022045245.1 Lucilia cuprina
GTTCTAGTTCTGTTCTAGTTCTGTTCTAGTTCTGTTCTAGTTCTGTTCTAGTTCTGTTCTAGTTCTGTTCTAGTTCTGTTCTAGTTCTGCTCTAATTCTGTTCTATTCCCCAGGAAAACTTCTTTTCTAATAAAACCTCAAATTTATATATCACAGCTGCCTTAATCGCACCAGTTAGGAACCTCTTAAAAAATTGCATATATTTTTTTATTTTTGCTTAAAGAGGAAGCCTTAAAGCATGACAAAACTAGCATCTTTTAAAAAATAAAAACCGCTCATGTTTAATTTAAAATAATCAAAGAAAGAGGGGCTTGTCTAGTTGGTAATTAAACTAAAACTAATGATTAAACCAGTAACACGACTTAAATGAAGATATTGCTAAAAGATTTTCGAAAAAAAAGTCGAACATGTAATTTTACATGATGTCATAAATAAAACTCAATTAATGATTCAATAACACTTCAATGAAAAACAAATAATAAATATTTCAATTAATTAAGGAAAATAAAGTAAAAAAAAACTATTAGTTTCGTTATAAGCTTTATAAAGTCAAAAATATTGACCTTTTCAATAGTAAAATAAAGAGAGATTGTTTTTTTTTAACTCGCTCTGCTGTTCTTAAAGAATAGTTAGGCCAATTAAAAGTTTATCAATTAATGCAAAAAGGTTAGTTATCTATTTGACACTTTCTTTTAACGACTACTGAAATCAGTGGTAGGATATCAAAGACCTTAAAGTAGAAAACAAGAATTGTGAAATCAAATTAATTTTGAAGTCTTTCAAAAATAAATTTAATCATGTGATTTGATTTTTTTCTTTTCTAAATATATTTTTCTGTTATTCTCTTTAAGCCTAACCCTGATTTAAACAATTCAATTTATGCATTCAAATTTGGAATTGCAAAATATTCGCTTTTATTATTTTTTATTACTTTTAACTAAATTGATGTCAGCTTTTAGGAATCTCTTGGGTAATGTAGTAGTAGTGATTGCATTCATCGAGTTTTTTTTTCTGTTAAACAATGTTTTGTTTAAATATAGACTTGTTATTATAGAGTCATGTTGTAGTGGAAAAGAAATCTTGCATTTGATTAAATCAATTAAATGAAATCATTAGAATGAAATAATCAAATAAAACCAGACAAAATACGCAATATTATACATATTATAAATAAATTAAGCGTAGAAATGCTAATTAAATTGTTATTATTAAAAAGTGAAATGACAACGTAGATAAGA
>NW_025810201.1:0-2037 GCF_022045245.1 Lucilia cuprina
AGTTCAGTTCTAGTTCAGTTCTAGTTCAGTTCTAGTTCAGTTCTAGTTCAGTTCTAGTTCAGTTTTAGTTCAGTTCTAGTTCAGTTCTAGTTCAGTTCTAGCTCAGTTTTAGTTCTAGTACAATTTTATTGTATTTCAGAATTTCCATTTTCAGTTTAGAATAACAATCAATTTCAGAAAATTCTTAAATTATATCTGGGAAATATCTCTATTATCACATTTTATTCTACTTCACACTGTACACTTCATACCCATATATTCTAAATAAATTCGTTAACATTTATATAAAGTTTTTATTTCAATTTTCCGCAGCCGCACAAACAGCCCAAATGCAAAAAGGGGGAAGTTTAAAAAGTGATTTCTCATTTTCTTTTGACATGCAACACGAGGCAATTGAATAAATTTAAATTATTCATAACTTTACATTTAAGCTCTTTTATTAAGCAAGCAAATACGAATACGAACATTTTTAACTTTAATTACAAAAAGATTAATTACCAGAAAATTTATAAGCAATGTTAACAAATTTGCAAAATTAACTCTTCAGAGATAGAAAAAAAGAAAAATTGAAACAAAGTCTTTGCGTTTTTTTCAAAAAAAAAAAAAAAGTTACAAACAAAATCTTTTGATACGTTTTTGTTCATCCCTCATCAAATTAACTTTGTTTTTTGTTATTGTATTATTTAAATATTCTCCAAATCACAAAATGAAAACGTCAAATTATATTATTGTTTAAACAAATTATATGAAAAGTATACTTCCAAAATGACCCTTAAGTATTGTTTGATTTCTTTTCCTCCCTTTTTGAGTAAAAAAAAAAATAAATTTATAAATGTTTTTTCTTTGCCTTTTTTTATTTGCTTTGTATTTCGTTTATTTTTTTGTGTTAAATATTAAAATTGTTTTACTGCAAAAGGTCAAATGGGAGTGGTAATATGTAGAATTCATTGTAAAAGAAATGGAAATCTTTTTATAAGTCTTCTTTTATTTGTTGTTTTACATTTAGTGTTTCTTATTTTCTTCTTACATAAATTTTTAATATAATAAAAGTAGATGTTTTTAAATAGCCAATGGAGAATTTAAATTAAACTCAATATTTTTAATCATACTTCAAGTTGGATTCTGGATTAAAAAAAAATATTATTTGTATGTACTAATATGGATGTTTAATAAGATTTCGTTAGTCGGCTACAATAAATGAGAATTTTGCCTAAAAAAACTTTTTGACAATTTTTGAATAAAAAAAATTTGTAAACCTATTTTCATTATAAACAATTATAATGTGTTGAAATTATTATTTGTTAAAAAGCCTCTCTTTTATGCTAGTTTTCAGATAATTGAATATTTATTCATACATCTAGTAAACAGTAGAGTAACGTACAAACTCACATAATATAACCGAATCATTAAGTATAATTTGTTCATAAAAAATTGAAATTTTCCTTATGTTGACAGCCTAATGAGTTTGTATATGACATTTATTAATGTGTGTTTATTTTGTTACTATTTTGTTACTACCACCACTACTATGTTTTATTAATATTTTAACAAAAATGAAAAAATGGGTATAGCGATTATTTACTTAACAAATAAACTGAAAAGTAACCACGGCATTAAATAGAATAATAACAATTAAATTTAAGTGGCAGACATTATGATTTTAGTTGTCGTTGTCGTTGGTTGACTACCACTGCCTGCCCCTGCCATATTTTAGTTTAATTTTTATCATTTTTAGTTTTTGTTGTATTTTTAATTTGTTTCCAGAGCATATGACAGTTTTGATAGTCATTAGTTTGTATATAAGAAAAAAACTAACAAATTATAACAGTAGTTAAAGGTAGGATGGAGTGAATACATTAAGTCGTAGAATGGCGGCCATTTATTAACTGTTATTTTAAAGAACAGAACTAAAATATGTAGTTTTTGTCATAAATCATCTATCTATCTATCTATCTATCTATCTATCTATCTATCTATCTATCTATCTATCTATCTATCTATCTATCTATCTATCTATCTATCTATCTATCTATCTAT
>NW_025810202.1:0-1188 GCF_022045245.1 Lucilia cuprina
TTTCATTTTCTTACATAAAGAATACAAAATATATTCTCATGTGATAACTTCACGCAAAAATGTCTCAAAAACCTTTGCTTTTAAACAGCAATTGAGATTCGCAAATATAATATTGAATCCATTACCGAACGAAGACATTATATTTAAAGCGCATTTGATTGATTTAAAAGTGAAAGCGATTATAAGTCGTAAACTGAATACAGAAAGCAAAAATCTAACATTGTATAGAGATGTTGAAATTTTCGGATATACATATGGCGAAAACATGTTTACTGCTGCATTTAAACAAGATATCGAGTTATATAAATTAATTTGTATTATCAGAAAAGATCCCAGTGAAATCCTTCTATGCTGTCAAAGAATTCTTGCAGAATACAATGTTCATTTTTCTTCCTTTGAAATTCAATCCAGTACAAATAATTATACTATATTACGAATTGATGAACTCTTAGGGCCTCCCGTTAAAATGGTTGAAACTCATTCTCGGAAGCAATATGTTAAATTAAAAGAATATTACCATACTATATATACTTATATATTTTAGAGTTATTACAATATTGGAAAAAGAGGTAAATTATATAATAAACTCCATAACTTAAAGCGCCATACCAAACCCCTAATGAAAGAAAATATAAGTAAAGATCAAGAACCTGTATGTAATGGTATGTATCATTCCTCTAATGTATTATATTTTACATTTTAACTTACTTAGATTTTTATTCTTATGCATAGATGAACCAGATACAGAGTTTTCCGTTAAATGTTTGAGAAATGATACTATAACAATGGATAAGTTAGACATATATTGGAGAAAGTGTTCAAATTATAGACTAAATCAAATCAAGAAATTGAGTACTACCTTAGATATACTTAATGAATGGCCAGAATACAAAAAACCTTCAGGATATCAATTGGTTTGTATTTACATGTACATTGAACTAAAATTTAAGGGATTTTCTATAAAGGATTTAAGACAATCGTTAAAAAACACAAACACAAATTTTTCGACTTCGTTCATACATATGTCCAAGGTTATCAAGTCTTTAATAGAAAATCCGATAGTTAATTCATAATACTTACAAGTTTATATTATTTGCAGATCGATATAGATTTTTGCAATAGGTTTCCAACTGCGAAAACTATGGAAGTGAAATGGGACCAGTATTCAGAAAAAATAAATATTTTGCT
>NW_025810203.1:0-1133 GCF_022045245.1 Lucilia cuprina
AGAGTAGAGTAGAGTAGAGTAGAGATATTTAATTTAATATAATTTCTTCCCTGCTTCCAGAAAAATATTTTTTCCTTATTTTTCTTCAAAAAGGGCGTTTTTGTAGATTTCCTTTGCTCAAAATACTAACTTTGGTTCAAATTTCATCTAAATCGATTTTTTGATTTGAGAAGCTTTACACAAAATGGCCCAAAATGTATACATTGATATTTGAAGTTTTATTTATTTATCTTAAGATAAATTGGATAACTTATTATTTAAAGCAATGGCCTTCTTTCTGCTAGATGAAATGTATATCTATATTATAAAATTCTAACGTTACTGACTTACTGATTGACTGATTCATCATCGCACAGCCTAAACGGTTAAAGCTAAAGAGCTGAAATTTGGACAGGAGGTTGGTCTCCCACCAAATAGATCCACTAAGAAGGGATTTTTGAAAATTCGAATGTTTAGGGGGTAAAAAAGGGTAAAATCGTTAACCTCATATCTCCTAAACTAGAAAAGATACAAAAATAGTTTAAAACTTACGTCGTTCATTTAAAAAATAAGCGGACAGGTGTCTGGTACTTTTTTCAATTTCGGCCCTTTAGGGAATAAACGGGTAAAAACTGTATTTTGGTACTTTTTTTGCACCCCATGTATCTTTTAAACCAATGAACATTCAAACAATATTTTTGACTCCTTCATAACTTGACGAAAAAATAAAAATATAAATTTAGTACTTTTTGGTTATTCGGATGTTTAAGGGGTGAAAATTGTACCTATTTTTGGTACTTTTTCAATAAAACATTGATTTTGGTTTATTAACTTATACATATAAATACGTAATAACGGGCTCCCACTACGATGTTGCAACATTTTAGCATAGAATTTTTATTTCGTTAATGGGTAGAAAAAAGTACCAAAAGGGGTTAAAACTGGAAATTTGATTTTATTCAAACACAATGACCCAATTTAGCTAAAATTTTTAGATTTAGAAATACTAAATATGCTAATGAGGTGTTATTTGGAAACCCGGTACCAGTGATATTTTTTGGTACTTTTTCATTCTCCATCTGGTAGTTTTTGAGTTTTCTTTGATATTGAAATCGAAACATGAAATTAATAATAAAGAGACTTTTCGGTACTTT
>NW_025810204.1:0-1789 GCF_022045245.1 Lucilia cuprina
TCTATAGTCTAGTCTATAGTCTAGTCTATAGTCTAGTCTATAGTCTATAGTCTAGTCTATAGTCTAGTCTATAGTCTAGTCTATAGTCTAGTCTAGTCTATAGTCTAGAAGTTAATTATATCTTTAAAAATATGTTTAAAAATAAGCTTTTATCATTATATCGGCAACATGTTGCTGGCAACATTATAAAATCTTGTTTTAAAAACAAATTAAGCAATATTTTTCTTTCGCAAAAAGGCCTAAATGATTTAACAAAATTAAAATCTGAACATAACTAAACATTACATTTAAATTTTTCAATCAATAACTTCAAATATTTGTTACACTTTCGTTGCAATTGCAAGTAAGTACGTACATATGTATGTATCTATGTACATAAACAACGTACCTGTTCCTTGTAAAATGTGTATAAATGACAGCAACTTATTATCTAATCATTGAAAAATTTGTGTTCATAACAAATTTTTAGCCTAGTTTTTATAATGTTGACTATAAATCAAAAGAAAAACTTGAATTTACTTAATGCTACCAAATAAAAATAAAATTTATAAACAAAAAAAACTAAGCTTATTAACAGCCAATAACAACTAACTCTATGCTTTTTCTACACTTTGTAATAGAAACATCACAACACAATAAAAAGTCCAACTAATAATAATGATAATAATGAAAAGATACATAAACCTTATCACATACATATAGGAAATCATAAATGATGATGTGCAGCCCACCAACTATTAATTGTAAAAAAAACTCATTATTAAATTAACTTAATTTATGGTTAATTATAACATTTTAAACTGTTATTAAAGAAAACGGTATGAATTTTTAGTTTGTTTTTGGTATTTTACGTTTACACAGTTTTTTCAAATAAATATTTAACAACCTTATAAACCATAATTAAATAATAATTAAGTATTTTTTTTCTCTTACTGCACGCCATCGTTTGTTATAAAGAAATTTTGCATTGCTTTATTACGTTTTGTAAAAATTTTAAGTTATTGTATTTGTTTTTAAATTTATTTAATTAAAAATCAATAAAATAAAAACGATAAAAAATTGATTTGTGAAGAGGCTTACTCACTTTTAAAACAAAGGCATTTTCGAATTTAAATCAAAAATTTTTAGTTTCTAATTGTTTGATGATTGCATTTCCTCTTTGTACTAAAATAAAATTAAACTTTATATTGTTAAATGTTGCAATTATTGCTTGAATTGCAGTGAATTGGTCTACAGCTGCTGCACTCAACAACATTTTTGGCTGCTGCTGCTTAACTGACATAAAACCATGACTAATTTGTTTAAATTTAGTCAGAGCTTAAATATTGAAGTGTTGTGTACACTTTGATTGAGCAATAATGCAAACAAGATAAATCAAGCTTAACAAAGTTAACTGCTCTATTCGAGAAGAAACGAGACAGTTGATGAAGAAAAAGTTAAGAATATTGCATATGAATTGTTCTGAAATTATTCCAAAAGGGAAATATTGCCTAATTTGCCAATATTATTATCGAGACTTTAGACTAGACTATATTCTATACTATACTAAAAATAGACTATAAACTAGACAATAGACTAGACTACACTCTATACTTTATACTACGACGACACTATACACTAGACTATAGACAGGACTAGATTATAGGCTATAGACTAAAGTTTAGACTAGACTATAGACTAAAGTATAGACAAGACTATAGACTAGACTATAGACTAGACTATAGACTAGACTATAGACTAGACTATAGACTAGACTATAGACTAGACTATAGACTAGACTATAGACTAG
>NW_025810205.1:0-1642 GCF_022045245.1 Lucilia cuprina
ACTAGAACAGAACTAGAACAGAACTAGAACAGAACTAGAACAGAACTAGAACAGAACTAGAACAGAACTAGAACAGAACTAGAACATAACTAGAACAGAACTAGAACTCAACTAGAATACAACAGAAGTAGAATAGAACAGAACTAGAACAGAACTAGAACACAACTACAACAGAACTAGAACAGAACTCGAACAGAACTAGAACAGAACTAGAACAGAACTAGAACAGAACTAGAACAGAACTAGAACGGAACTAGAACAGAACTAGAACAGAACTAGAACAGAACTAGAACAGAACTAGAACAGAACAGAACTAGAACAGAACTAGAACAGAACTAGAACAGAACTAGAACAGAACTCGAACAGAACTAGAACAGAACTAGAACTAGAACAAAACTAGAACAGAACTAGAACAGAACTAGAACAAAACTAGCACAGAACTAGAACAGAACTAGAACATAACTAGAACAGAACTAGAACTAGAACAAAACTAGAACAGAACTAGAACAGAACTAGCACAGAATTAGAACAGAACTAGAACACAACTAGAACAGAACTAGAACACAACTAGAACAGAACTAGCATAAAACTAGAACAGAACTAGAACAGAACTAGAACAGAATTAGAACAAAACTAGAACTAAGCAAGAAATGAACTTGATTTGAACTAGAACTAACTTTTTAACATTATTTTTAATATTTTTCTTAAGTTGTTGTTTTTTTACATATTTGAATATCACTTTCATTATCGAAATTTAATAATTATGTACATCAAAAGAAGATTGCCAGATATAGAGCTCGTGAATTCTTTGATAACCGTAATTAAAATATCAAACTTGTTTTATTTTATATTATTTTTTTTTTCCAACTAAATATTTTTTTTTTATAAAAAAACTAGAATATTTTCTAATTTTCTAAAGCGCAGCAATTAATTAAAACTAGTGCCACCGGAGGCGGTTAAAAATTAACTGAAAGCATATTTATTTGATATTTTATTAATACAACCTCTTCTATTAACAAAATCTTATTATTTGTAATTAATTTCAACATTAAAATAAATTTTGAAAACTTATTAATATGAGCATCAACTAAATATAATATAATAGATATAAATTACAATAATTTTCAAAAATACACAAATCCAAATCATAAATACAAAAAAATGAATTTAACACGTTTTTTAGTTCCGCCTGAATGACTAAAATCGTCTAGTAAGTACTACCCGCATATTAAAAAATCAATCATCTGTGGACTCAATTGTGAATTAATATGAAATCAGAAGTTGTCTTAAGTTCTATTACAATCGACAATTTATGAGTTACATGAAGATTATTAATTAGAAAGACAACATGATTTCTAAAATTGCGTAAAAAAATATGTTTTTATAAAATTACAATATTTATTTTAATGTTTTATTAATATTAGCATAAACTTAAATATTTGCTGTAATAACTTATGATAATTAAAATGTAATTCACCAAATTTGTATTTAAATAAATTTTGTAAAAAATTCTATGTATGTTCTGGCTCAACTATTGTTCAGTTCTAGTTCAGTTCAGTTCTAGTTCAGTTCTAGTTCAGTTCTAGTTCAGTTCTAGTTCAGTTCTAGTTCAGTTCTAGTTCAGTTCTAGTTCAGTTCTAGT
>NW_025810206.1:0-4220 GCF_022045245.1 Lucilia cuprina
GAACTGAACTAGAACTGAACTAGAACTGAACTAGAACTGAACTAGAACTGAACTAGAACTGAACTAGAACCGAACTAGAACTGAACTAGAACTGAACTAGAACTGAAGAAATACTTTAGTTAACAAATTTTAAATTGCTTGTGGCCTGTCAATTTTAACTGCTGTTTCCTATATTTAAGAAATTTTCCTATAATTTTCTTTCAGTTAAAGCTTCATGTTATGCACATACATTTAAAAGAGCTCTTGAGCTAAGAACAAGTTTAGCACTTACTTATCAATTGACTGCTGCTTGTTTTTAGGATTCGTTTTTCCTTTTACACACATTATATCTTAAAAGATTAGAAATAATTTCTACATTACTTTTTTGCTGAAGCTATTAGATAAATGCTTGAATGAATGCCTTATTTGTTTATTTTTGTTAAATTGTGTTCATTCATTTAAAATATATATTTTTTGCTTTTTTACCATCTCCTAAACATATACTATGATGATTGTTGCTGTTAAATCTACATTGGTTTCCGGTTTCCTACAACTACTGCGTCTGGTGCTGTTTGTCGATGTGCTGCTGAAACATCTTTACTTTACACTATGAAAGCAGGTGGGCCCCGTACAAGCTCAATACACAGGAGGCTCCTCGCAATCCTCCAAACATGGGTGTCTGCCAGTTGGTTTGCCACAACTATTACAAATGGAGGAGAAGAAATTCTTGTTGGCTGTTGAACGTGGCGATATAGCAAATGTACGCAGGTGAGTACAAAACAACAATAACTATAGAATAACGTCAAAACAACAACAAAATTAGCAACTTTATTTTTATAAAAAGCAAAAAATCGGCTTTTGTTTTTGTCTTCCCAATGTAGTGTTTAAAAATTTTTCACCGGTTTCTTGCAAATTATATACTTATACATTTACAATCATGTGAGCTATTTGGGTTAGGTGTTGTTTTGAATTAATGTGTTGTATTGTTGAAGGTGTTGTTGTGTGAGTACGTTTATGTATATGTGTTAGTATGTGTAAAGTCATTCATTGTTATTGCCTACAATAGCATGTAGACACAAGCAAAATAATATTGCAGCATTTATATATGTATATAGGAACGCTAAATAAAAAGGGGGAAATGTGTAAAAAAAAACAAAATTTTTATTACAGCTAATGCTTAGTTCTTTATTATAGGATTTTCTAAATAAGGTTTATTTAATAGAAACATTAGAAAATAAACAATTTTTTTTCTTTTCAGTTCTTGTCCCGTACTAGTTCAGTTCCACTTAGTTCAGTTCTAGTTCTAGTTCAGTTCTAGTTCTAGTTCAGTTCTAGTTCAGTTCTAGTTCAGTTCTAGTTCAGTTCTAGTTCAGTTCTAGTTCAGTTCTAGTTCAGTTCTAGTTCAGTTCTAGTTCAGTTCTAGTTCAGTTCTAGTTCAGTTCTAGTTCAGTTCTAGTTCAGTTCTAGTTCATTTCTAGTTCATTTCTAGTTCAGTTCTAGTTCAGTTCTAGTTCAGTTCTAGTTCAGTTCTAGTTCAGTTCTAGTTCAGTTCTAGTTCAGTTCTAGTTCAGTTCTAGTTCAGTTCTAGTTCAGTTCTAGTTCAGTTCTAGTTTAGTTCTAGTTCAGTTCTAGTTCAGTTCTAGTTCTGGTTGTCTCTACATTTTGGAAAACTCCCCCAAATCAAACTGCTAGAACCTCGCTGTGTTCTACACAGGAGTATTTATTTATATATGTGAAAAAGTATCTTATTTCCTAAATTTGGCATATTATTCTCCTCTGCTGTTGTTTTTTTTACTCATTGTTGTTGTATCTTGTTTTCAGCTGTTGAAGAGGTGTTTATATGAGAAAGTAATTTATCTTTTCATCTCAAAAATACCAGCACAAGGGAGAAATTTAATATTTCTTACATACTTTTTATACTTTAGCTACATATATAGTCACATATGAACATTTTACAGGAAGGTACAGGTATTTTTAATAAATTTTCAATTAATTTAAATAAGAAAAAAATGAATGGCAGCCAAAAAAGTTTCTATTGAAAAATAAATTTAAACATGATTTTTAGAAAATTGAATACAGGAAAAAATCACTTTTTTTAAAAGGAAAAAATATGCCTTAACTTTTTCTTTCGAAAAATAAAGTGTTTCATTTAACTACCATCGTGTTTGAAGTAATTTACTTGCTGTCTAAAAGTATGCCAATCATGTGAATCTTTTATTCTTAAGCACAATACAGCTATTTACTCATGTAGATGTTTTTCACATTCTTTTTCGTTATTCTTTATATTTTTTGCTGTTTTGTTTTACCTAGAAGTAGGCAACTTGAAAAAGCTTTTAACAAGTACTATTTACTTTCAACACCTGAAAATAAGAAAAGTTGTCTTTATCAATAGTAGAGGAAAAAAGTAAAAGTTGAAAAGAAAATACATTTCTACAATAATATATATGTATAATAAAATGTCTCATGAAAGGTGTAAAATGCTTAAGAAATAGTTTCATTTTATTAACAACACTGTAATTATTATTTATGTATTAAAGTAAGTTATTTAGGCTTTTTAATAATTTAGAACAATCGAATTTTTAATCCTTTTTATTGGAGAAGTTTTTAATTTATTTTAAATTTTTATGCATTTTTCTAGATAGTTTTTAGTACAGTCTCTAATCAGTTCTGGTTTACTTATTTTCTTAAATGAATTTACTTTTGCTAATTTGTTTGTCTAAATGATAAAATTTCCTAAATGTAGGAAATTATTTGTAAATTAATGCTTATGGCTAAATTACATTGACAAGCCACTTAATTAGCAAAAATAACAAATTGTATTTTTAAAATTCCTTATGTATTTTTAAACATATTTGTTTAATTAACTAAATTGTATAAAAAACTAAACACACAAATTAGTATATTTATAATAATTACTCCTAAATATATGCAATAACTTTAAAATTTTATAGACTACTAAAAGTATACTAGTGGTTTCAACACAATTTTTATTTGGAAATTATTTTTACCAATAAAACTAAACCTTTCCACACTTTCTTAAAATACGAAAAAAAGGAAAATGTTAATTTCTTATGTTTTTGTTAACAACAACTCCTACAACAGTATAATAAACAAATAGAAAATTTAAGTTTACATTTTAATTTGTCAACATAATACTTACACATACACAAACAACAAAACACACTTCAAACTGTCTAAGTGTCCCCAAAAATAAAGGACAACAAGGAAAGGAAAAATGCTCAGGAAGAGAATAAAAATAAACAAAAAAAAAACAAAACTAAACAAAGAAATGTTGTAAATAATAATAGAAAATATGTATAAGCACTAGAGTGTATATATCCAGAACTACCACAACTTTAAGTTGTCCAACCAAAACAATTTAAAGGAGACACACTTCAACACATTGTCCCCTTGAAACCCTCCTCTCTTTCTCAAGCACACAAATAACTTTAGTATGTTTGTCAGTACTTAACAAACTACAACATTGTTTATGGTTTATTTTTTGTGTGTTTTTTTATTTTTGCTTAAAAAGGGTTCAAAGAGGACAACAATTATAAGGACTGCAATAACACACCTATACTAATATACAAACAGACTATTTAGACTCCAATACAAATACAACTATATCCTTTTTTTGTCTAGCTCTTGGTCATATGTGGTCTATTGGTGTGTATTTGGGTTTTATTTTGTTTATTTTTACTTACAGGTAAAACAAATATAATTATAATATGATTGTGTTTTATAAACAAAAATGTATTCATACATACTTGGTTTTCCATTGTTGTGTGTACTTTTTTGAAGTGGTCAAGCTATTGTACCCATAGTGTAATTTTCAAATTGGCCGGAGAGGGACATAGGAAGGAAACCTTAGTTGTTAAGTTTTGTGGTAACAAATGACCACAATAGTTTTAAGTTTCTTAGAATTGTGTATTAACTAAAATAATAATGTTGTAAAAATATATGTCAAAAAACAGTGGTGTACAAAATTGTAGAAATTTTCCAAAAAATATGCAATATTATTAATTATTTTAATAATTTCAAAATTTATTATAAAAATCAATTTTTGTTTAGCTCTTGTTCAGTTCTAGTTCAGTTCTAGTTCAGTTCTAGTTCAGTTCTAGTTCAGTTCTAGATCAGTTCTAGTTCAGTTCTAGTTCAGTTCTAGTTCAGTTCTAATTCAATTCTAGTTCAGTTCTAGTTCAGTTCTAGTTCAGTTCTAGTTCAGTTCTAGTTCAGTTCTA
>NW_025810207.1:0-1346 GCF_022045245.1 Lucilia cuprina
CTATCTATCTATCTATCTATCTATCTATCTATCTATCTATCTATCTATCTATCTATCTATCTATCTATCTATCTATCTATCTATCGGAATTTGCTTAGTTCTATTGTTCTATTACATTTTCCTTCAAAATTCCTTTTCGTTTATAGAAAACATTGCTATTTTGAAAATTGTACATTCTTCTTTACATTTCAAAACTACAGGGTCATGCTGTCATGCTATTGCCAAAGTGCTCAAGTATTTCTTAATTAAGTCTATTTTACAATTTTAATTCAATTTCATTGAATACAAACGTTTAACACATAATAATGAACCAAACCCTATTGTTAAATAGTACTAAATATAGGACAATTTCAAATACTTATCAAAACTCAAAGTAACATATTCATTAGACTAATTGTTTCCCCCCTTTAATGTGGGATTCTCTAATATAACTAAATTACTTGTCTTGAATTTAATATAATCATATTGAAATAAAATGTATGTAGAAAAGCACATAAATATTGCTATTAATTTAAAACAAATAGAACTAAATATAAATAAGTATTTTAAATTGTATTCAAAAACACTTTTAGTTGAATTGTAAATTTTTAATTCACTTTAGCAAGATTAAAGAAATGTTTAAATGAAAATATTTGAAATAAAATTATAATTAATTATTAAACTAATTGCTGGTAGTTGAGTAGATGACGTTATTTAAATTCAGTTACATTTTCTATTTATTGCCTTAATACAGTAAAGGGACTTCGACAAAAGACCATATTTTGTTTGTGGAAAATTTTAAGTCTTTTTAAGAACGAAAGTATTTGCATAAATAGTTTCTTACATTTCTAACTTAAGTAAATTGTAGGTATTGTGTTGAATGTTTCGTTAAGTTCTTAGCAAAAAGTTTTCAAAGAAATGAACACAAAAGGAAAGTAATTATTCAAAACGTATTGTTATTAAATTAATTAAAAATTCGATTTTATGTAAAAACATTTTTAAGAATTAGTTATTCTACTTATTTATAACTAATACTAAAGTTTACTGTAGTTAGTTGATAGGCTATGGTAAAAGTCAAGTTTATTGTCCAGTTTAGACTGTAAGACTGTCTAAATAATTGTCTAGTCTATAGTATAGTCATTAGTACAGTCTTTGGTCTAATCTATAGTATATAGTTTAGTCTATAGTCAAGTCTATAGGCTAGTCTACAGTCTAATCTACTGTATAGTCAATAGTCTAGTCTATACTCTAGTCTATACTCTAGTCTATAGTCTATAGTCTAGTCTATAGTCTAGTCTATAGTCTAGTCTATAGTCTAGTCTATAGTCTAGTCTAGTCTATAGTCTAGTCTAGTCTATAGTCTAGTC
>NW_025810208.1:0-1544 GCF_022045245.1 Lucilia cuprina
CTATAGACTAGACTATAGACTAGACTATAGACTAGACTATAGACTAGACTATAGACTAGACTGTAGACTAGACTATAGACTAGACTATAGACTAGACTGTAGACTAGATTGTAGACTAGCCTATAGACTAGACCGTAGCCTTGACTACCGACTAACTGTAGACACGAAAATTTGATATTTCATTTCTATTAAACCCAATAAATTATATCTTCTTTAAATTTTAAATTCTTTCCTATAAAGTAATCCTTTCCATGAGTAAGTTCCATTGACCTTTTAACCTAATGTAATGACCCCTTTGATTTTTCATAATAACAATCTTGTCTAATAAGTAATTAGGTTTTTCTATGCCTCAAACCTCTCTGTTGCAACATTGTTTCAGACTATTGTTGTTGTTATTGTTTTTGTTGTAAACTGACACAATCTATTCACATAGTTTGCATTGCAAAAGAAATTTTTTAATAACCATCTTGTCTTGTCTACTTATTTTTTTAATGTTTTTCTTGTATCCTGCTTCTGTTTTTTTGTTTATATCCTTTCGTTTCCGGGTTAATGAACGCATGCAACAGCAGAGTTTTTTTTTTTTTTTTTGTTTTTTGCCTTCTGTTTAACTGGGCACATTATTGATTTTCCTGATGTTGTAGTTTGTGTTTCTTTTTTTTTTTGGTTTGCAAACAACTTCTTATTAACTCGGGTTTTCCGCTTCATGTTAAACATTAGAATAGAACATAGAATATAAGTATGAAAAGAAAAAAGTATTAAAATTACAGTACAATGTAAACCACAAAAGGCTGTAATTGTAATAGTTTGTTTGCATGGTTAAACATTGTCCTTCCGTGCGGCTGTTTGTTGTAGTTTAACATAAAATAAATGGAAACTATCATAGAATAATAGTAATTTATGTAAATGAAATATTTAAAATGTTTCCCTTTAAATTCATTAGTTATGTTTCAAATTTGGAGATTTAAGGGTTTAAAAAATGTTTAAAATTTAAACAAATAACCTGCTGTATGTTTTTCTTTAACAAACTTTAAGTGGCCAAAGGTCTTTTCTTAAAACACAAAAACTTTCTTGCGTTTCTTATTTTTATTACCAAAAAACAAAATAAAGTTATAAATAGAAAACAACAAAGTTTTGTTGGTAAAACAATGTAAGTTTTTTCAGGGTGTAGTCTTATGGTCATATCATGATGATAATAATACATTTAAGAGTGTAGTAGAGTAATTTAAACTTAAGCAAAGCATATGGAAAACTCAAACTGGATAAAAGAGAAAAACAAAACTTAAGGCATAACAATGATTACAAATTTTATTTTTATTACTTTTTTAAGATTTTAAAGGAAAATTTAGGAGAAAAAACTAAAACTGTTGGAATAATACGACATTTCGATAATGCTATAGTCTAGTCTATAGTCTAGTCTATAGTCTAGTCTAGTCTAAAGTCTAGTCAATAGTCTAGTCTAGTCTATAGTCTAGTCTATAGTCTAGTCTATAGTCTAGTCTATAGTCTAGTCTATAGTCTAGTCTATAGTCTAGTCTATAGTCTAG
>NW_025810209.1:0-1709 GCF_022045245.1 Lucilia cuprina
CTATAGTCTAGTCTATAGTCTAGTCTATAGTCTAGTCTATAGTCTAGTCTATAGTCTAGTCTAAAGTCTAGTCTATAGTCTAGTCTATAGTCTAGTCTATAGTCTAGTTTATAGTGTAGTCAATAGTCTAGTTTACAGTCTAGTCTATAGTCAAGTTTATAGTCTGGTCTATAGTCTATGGCTTTTTAGTTAAGTCTATAGCCTAGTCTAGTAAAATTAATTTTACCCAACAATATTATATGTGTACGATTACTTTTGAGCTCTTCTGTTTTTATGTTTATGTAAATGAGTTTATAAGGAATATGCCTTAAAGATTTGTTAAGATGTTTATAATATTTTTTAACACAAAAAAAAATCCATTAAAGATAAACATTTTTGCAAAACATTTTGTTTAGCATTTCCTGACAGTTTGATATTTCGACGCACATTTTTTAAATAAAAAAGTTTAATTTTTTTTAAATACATTTTTTATTTTTTAAAAATAAACCTCAGGCTTAACTGCGAAAAACTCTAAAAATTAACAACAAAAAATAGCTTTAAAAGGAAATCTATTCAAAAACCATTTAAACTAAATCTTTGTTATAGAAAAAAAACTTGTTTAAACGTAGATTAACTTACTATAAGGTTATTAAACCTAAAGCCTTTGTTTATTGTTGTAAACCACTTAAATACTTGTAGTTGTCACTATAAGATTTTCTTTAGAAAAAAATACATTGCCCTCATTTCCGGTAAAATCAATTGAAACAAATTTTCTTTTCTATTCAATTGATTTGATACACCACCCCCTCTAAGCAAAAGTAAATTTACACGCACACACACATCGTAAGTTACTTATGCTCAATGCACTTTATTATTTGCAAAATAAAGTTTTTGTTCCCGAGGATTTATTGGTTCGCCCTTCATCTCCGCCTCACTGCCCTTACAAATAACTGTTCAAATACAATAGATTAAAGACACACAAGTCGTTTTAATAATCTTTTTTGTCAAAGTCAATATTTCCTAAGAAAAAAAAATTGGTCGTAGCCAGTAGTTTCCGTTCTATATGTTCTATTTTCTTTATAAGTTTTTAGACACCCTTTTGTTTGTCTACATTTTTATTCTTTTTTCTCTAAAATAAATTGATTCATAAATATATTTATAAGAAAAAATTTCCATTATCTTTTGAAATAATTTTTGGAAAACTAGGGATGCTTTTAGCTTTCTTTACTTTCAATTGTCTAAAGTGGTGGTGGTGGGAATCATCATCATCATCATGTTAAAATTAATAAAATAAAATACTATTAGAATTAAATAAAATGGAATTTGAAACCAAATATGGAAGTTTAACTTTTAACAAAATAAGGGGATTAAATAATGATGACATCTTTTCTAGACATCCTCGCATAATTTAAAAGCTTAATACATTTATAGAAAAAGCAAAAATCTATAGTCTGAATAGCAAACGTAACTATATTAGTATAGTATAGTCTATAGTCTAGTCTATAGTCTAGTCTATAATCTAGTCTATAGTCTACTCTAAAGTCTAGTCTATAGTCTAGTCTATAGTCTAGTCTATAGTCTAGTCTATAGTCTAGTATATAGTCTAGTCTATAGTCTAGTCCATAGTCTAGTCCATAGTCTAGTCTATAGTCTAGTCTATAGTATAGTCTATAGTCTAGTCTATAGTCTAGTCTATAGTCTAGTCTATAGTCTAGTCTATAGTCTAGTCT
>NW_025810210.1:0-1192 GCF_022045245.1 Lucilia cuprina
CAAAAATTGGATAGATCGGTATATTTATTGGTACAGGTTTGGAAATGCGGTAATTTAAGGCTCCGATATGGTTGCAAATATCATTTATAGTTTTCATATTATTGCAGTGGTTTATATATCTTTTTATTGTATTATAGTTGCCATTTGTTTTGGTATATAATTTGTAATATATTATATTTTTAGAAAATGGCTAATTGGATAGATCGTTAGAATTATTTTCACAGCTTTAAAAACGCGGTATTTTAAGGTTCCGATATGGCTGCAAATAACATTGACAGTTTTCACGCTATGACAGTCATTTAGGCATCATTTTAAAGCATTATGATTGCACTTTAATATGGTATATCACTTGTAGCATAATGTGTATTTTTAGAAATTATTCAATTTGATAGATCGGTATAATTATTGATCTATGTATAATAAACGCAGTAATCTGAGGTTCCGATATGGTTGCAATTAACTTTGGCAGTTTTCGTGCTAGGTCAGTCGTTTATACACCATTTTAAAGCCTTAAAATTGCCATTTGTTTTGGTTTATAATTTATTGCATAATGAATTTTTAGAAAATGACCAGTTGGATAGATCGGTAGAATTATTTTCACAGCTTTAAAAACGCGGTACTTTAAGGTTCCGATATGGCTACAAATAACATTGACAGTTTTCACGCTATGACAGTCATTTAGGCATCATTTTAAAGCATTATGATTGCACTTTAATATGGTATATCATTTGTAGCATAATGTTTGTTTTTACAAATTGGTCAATTTGATAGATCGGTAGAATTATTGTTCTATGTTTAACAAAACGCAGTAATCTGAGGTTCCGATATGGTTGCAATTAATTAAAATGGCTAATTGGATAGATCGGTATAATTATTTTCACAGCTTTAAAAACGCGATATTTTAAGGTTCCGATATGGTTGAGAATAACTTTGACAGTTTTCATGCTATGACAGTCATTTATGCATCATTGTAAAGCATTATTATTGCACTTTAATATGGTATGTCATTTGTAGCATAATGTGTTCGTCTAAAAAATGGTCAATTTGAAGGATCGGTAGAATTGTTGTTCTATGCTTAAAAACACTGTGATTTGAGGTTCCGATACGGTTGCAAATAACTTTGACAGTTTTCATGCCATAACAATCGTTTATGCATCATTTTAAAGCATTACAGTTGCACATTGTTTTGGTG
>NW_025810211.1:0-1868 GCF_022045245.1 Lucilia cuprina
CTTACTAACTTACTAACTTACTAACTTACTAACTTACTAACTTACTAACTTACTAACTTACTAACTTACTAACTTACTAACTTACTAACTTACTAACTTACCAACTTAACAAAACTCCATTAAAGGATTTACCAACTAATTAGCTGTACAGCAACATCATATATAGTATTGGTTCACTTTTCAACTTCTCTCTCTCTTTTAAACACCCTTTTCGAAATAAATTGGCAAATGCATGTGTGTGCATCCACACTACTACTTTCGATATGTATTCAAGCATTACAAATGGGTCAGGCCAAGGAGATAAACTACAATTACACATTAACGCATACAGATTCATTGCTTTATATTTTTTCCCTTCCTACAATTTCATTTGGTTTCTTTTAAGTTGCATAAAAAATAATGCTAACATTTTAAACAAGAAATTAAATAAAACGAAAAAAAACTCAAAGGGTTCCTTTTGTAGAATGAGTGTAGGAAAATGTAAGAGCAAAAAGTAAGAAGTTTTTTATGTACATACACACATATTGGCTCGTCCTTTTTTTCTTGATTTCTTCTTTTTTGCACTTAGTTAAGTTAAATGTTTTACGTAACTATGGGAATAAAAAATATATATAAATTGCAACTAAGATTTCTGGTTGCCATAGACAGGTCTTCTCTATATTTTTTGCTACTTTTACTTTGAGTTTTTCTTTTTATTATTCTGTTTTTTCTCTTTACCGATATTGTTCTTTTATGCTTGGGTCAATATATGGAAAATTCGAAGCAAAAAAGAATTGCAAACCATTAAAGCATAAACCACTTTTGCAATAGAATACACATACATTAATAAAGAACACATACACACTTACTATACTGATGCATGTCAAATGTTAAAAATGACACAGTGGTAACTATACTTACATATATTATAAAAAATTAAAAATGCAAGGTTTTTCTTTATATAAAACAGTAATGTGCGGGCACTCGGATGTAAAAACTCTTTCTTTTTAAATATTAAAAAATATTTCATATTTAAAATAATTACTGATTTAGTTAAATTTATATACTTTTATGTGTTTAACTATAGACAATATTTTGCCATAAATAGCTGAACCGACGGACAACTGTGTGCGCAACACTATCGAATTGTTCTATTTAAAATTGAACTTGTCATCAATATAAAATATCTTTTTTAAAAATCATTTTGCAAAAGTAATATATTTAATTTTCCATCTCGTCCTTTTTCCTTAGAAGACAGGCAGACGGACAAATATATAGACTTTTGGAGATTTGTAGTCGATATTTAACCGATTTTATAATATTAAACAATTAAACAAAAAAACTTCAAAGCTTTTCAAATACTACCACTGTCGGAAGGTGTCTGCTTTAATAGTTAAATTTTATCTTATATTCTTCTAAAAGGAAACATGTCCCTTATAGTAACATCAAATATTGCATTACATTTACAATGAAATTAAACTACAAACATAGACATACATATGTACATGTGTACAAAGAAATGGCAAACATTTACTCCCATACATATTCATTATCATGCATGAATATGTAGAGCAATCAATGTTGTTTGATGCCATTAAAACATGACAATAATAAAGAAGACAAAAAAAAATAAAACTAGAAAACAAACCAATAAAATGGAGAAAGGGAACATTTTTTTTAAGTTTAAATAAAATTGAGAAATTATTAATTAAAATGTTGAAATTTAAAAAATTAATCTGAACTAGAACTGAACTGAACTGGAACTGAACTAGAACTGAACTAGAACTGATCTAAAACTGATCTAAAACTGAACTAGAACTGAACTAGAACTAAACTAGAACTGAACTAGAACTAAACTAGAACTGAACTAGAACTGAACTAGAACTGAA
>NW_025810212.1:0-1500 GCF_022045245.1 Lucilia cuprina
CTATAGACTAGACTATAGACTAGACTATAGACTAGATTATAGACTAGATTATAGACTAGATTATAGACTAGATTATAGACTAGACTATAGACTAGACTATAGACTAGATAATAGACTAGACTATGGAAAGGACTATAGATAAGATTAGAAATAATGCGAAATGTGTTAACTTGTCTGTTCAAAAAGTTTTAATACGAATGGAATAAATGAACTCAATTAAAACAAGAAATCATTGCCTTAAAAAATTCAGTAAATTGAGATGTTGGAAACCCTTAACATAACATCATTTCTATAAAAAAATCGATGGGAAACATCTTATAAATTACAAAATTATATACGAATGTATGTTTGTATGTTTATCAAGGAGAATTAAAAAAAATATTCTGTCTACCGTCTGCATAATATCATATGTAGATTTTTTGAAAATTTATTGGTGCATAATTTCGTAATTTAAGAGAAATATAAAGATAAAAATTCTTCCAATATAAAGCTAAGCCGAATGTTACATACATACATACATATGTACATATGAATATATGAACTTTGCAAGAATATGCTTGCACATATAGCTTAGGGTGGACTCTTTATGAATGATAAAAAAAGTTAGATGATTTTTATAATTTATTTCACTTTTACATAGTTTTTTTGTCAATTAAATATTTAGTTAATTCAAAAAAGAGCCATCCTAACTTTCAAATTTACTCTTTCAAATATGAATTAATAACTGTAAGCAATAGCATGTCTGCCTGTGAGGAATGAACTAGATGAATGTTTGAATGACATTGATGATTGGTAATTTTTGTTTTTTGTTTTTTTGCTTTACACTTTGTGAAATTTCATACGTAGTTAAAGTTGTTATTAAAATATATTGCTAACGTCTTTTGATTTTCAGGTGGCAATATTTAGACATGATTCATTGCTCAAGTACTTGAGTTATGTGATATAATTATCCCAGTAAAAACTTTATTGACAGTTGTAGGATTTAAAAGTCATTCTTTTAACAGAGTGATGCAATTGGTAGTAATTAAGTGGTTCAGCAAGTGCTTTTATGTCTCGGAGAGAAAAAAGTAGCTTACGAGCACTTACATGTAAATTTTTCCGCTCACATTTAAATTTATATAAGTTATTTCCACTAATACAGCAAACTGGCAAAAACACATTTGTCTTCAACATTATCTCTTTAATTTACTATTCTGTCATTTGTTTGTTCCATCTTTGTGACATTATTCAATTTCCAAAGACATTTTTTACACATCCTTTTTATCTTCATGTTAAATTGTTCATCTCTTTTAGGGTCTTCTTTAGAAATCAGTACTTAAGCAGACGTACATAAGTACTAAAGAATGCTACAAGAAATATCAAGCTTTAACATGGATTGCATGTGATGGCGAACTGTATCTATATATCTATCTATCTATCTATCTATCTATCTATCTATCTATCTATCTATCTATCTATCTATCTATCTATCTATCTATCTATCTATCTATCTATCTATCT
>NW_025810213.1:0-2440 GCF_022045245.1 Lucilia cuprina
AGACTAGACTATAGACTAGACTATAGACTAGACTATAGACTTGACTATAGACTAGACTATAGACTAGACTATAGACTAGACTATAGACTAGACTATAGACTTGACTATGGACTAGACTATAGACTAGACTAGACTATAGACTAGACTATAGACTATAGATTATACTATAGTTCAGACTATAGATTAGATTACAGTCCAGACTATGGATAAGACCATATTACAGACTATAGATTAGACTGTAGTCTAGTCTATAGTTTTAGACTCTAGTTTTAAACTATAGTTTAGACTAGAATTTAGTTCATGGTATTTACTTGAACTATCATCCGGAAAACTTACTAGGCTATAATTGAGTTTATATTCTAGACTTTAGACACGACTATTATTGTCCTTACTATATGTTCCTACTTATATGATTTCATCCTTAAAACTCTCCTTATTGCCAAATTTAAATATTCATTTAACCAAACTTTTGCTCCTAACCAATATCTAAAGCAAAATATCAACCTACCTTTACTTTTCGTTGAGTTCAATAAACTCAAACGACCCTGAGGTCTAGAGTTCAACAAACCCCTACATACTATATAAACAACAACAACAAGCACACCATAACAACTACTACATACTCATATATAAAACTCGTGCAAAACGTCATCATCGTCAACATACTCTAAACAAGAGCAACTAAAACATCAATTACACCAACAGAACCCTACATTCATAAATAACATCCTACATTTGTTGGTATCAATGTGTTAGAATTAAAAAAAAACCCGAACTACATAACGACCACTATAACGAAAATACATACATTGAAGTCTCTTTTAGGGGTCGTTGGCTCCTTTATCCCTTACTAACATACACACGAGCATATTAACAAAACAAAGCAAAAAAACACATCACCTACTACTTTATAAAAACAACAACTATGTATGTATATCATCCTCTTTCCCTCCTTAGGTATCAATGCTTTCCATTAAAAATCCCTCAGAGTTTGTGTGTAGGTTCGTTTAAATTGCTGGCAACGTGACAAAACATTTTGGGGTCGTTGATGGTCGTTATCCTATATACCGAGAAAAAACAACAACAACAACAAAGAACATTCATCCACTCACTACAAGTTACTCCATCTATTTTTATACATTTATATATGTATGAATGTATTTGAGTCTGTATGTGTGTGTGTTTTGTGTTTGGAGTTCTACTTCACATTTCACTTCCATGTGCGAGCCCCAAAAGTGACTGAACTTTTTCTCTTTACAATCATGTGGATTTACTTGTGTTTTGTTTAAGAGAGAAAATTCATTCCTTATTTGCCTGCTCTTTTCATAAGATTTTGTTCAGACTTGTAATAAAATTTAAAATAAACTTCCTATATACGGGTTTTTTGCTCAATTTGTCCACATGGCTGTTGTAGTTGTTGTTTATGTTATTTAGCCGAGTGTTGGTGCATTCACCGCTTTCGGTCGTTCGTTGACTCTTGTGTTGTCGTCATCGTCATCATCATGATTTTCACAACATTGGGGACTCCTCCATCGTGCTTAACAACACAGCAACCAGTCAACCCATCATCAGCGCACGCACTGTGGGTTGGCATAGAGTAAAACTGTAATTAAAATAGATTTTTGATAAGAAGAAAATATAAATAGACTATGGACTAGACTATAGTGTTGACTATATTCCACACTTGGGATTACACTAAAGTTAAGACTGTGGACTATATTCCTGACTATGGATTACACTATAGAACAGACTATTCTATATATAAGACTATGGTTTAGACTATAAACTAAAAACAAAACCTAGACTATAGACTAGACTATAGACTATAGTTTAAACTATAGGTTAGACTATAGGCTAGACTAGACTTTAGACTAGACTTTTGTTTAGACTATAGACCAGACATTAGTTTTGACTGTAGACTAGACTATAGACTATAAATTAGACTATAGACTGGGCTATAGTTTAGACTATAGACTAGGTTATAGTTTAGACTATAGACTAGACTATAGACTATAATATAGTTTAGACTATAGACTATAATATAGTTTAGACAATGCACTAGACTATAGTTAAGACTATAGACTATACTGTAGACTATAGTTTATACAATTGACTAGACTATAGTTTAGACTATGGACTAGACTATAGTTTCGTGTAAAGACTAGACTATAGTTCAGACGATAAACTAGACTTTAGGTTAAACTATACACAAGACTGCAGTTTAGACTATACTGGATAATAGTTTAGACTACAGACTGGACTATAGTTTAGACTACAGACTGCACTATAGTTTAGACTAAGACTAGACTATAGCTAAGTATGTAGACTAGATTATAGCTTAGACTATAGACTAGACTATAGACTAGACTATAGACTAGACTATAGACTAGACTATAGACTAGACTATAGACTAGACTATAGACTAGACTATAGACTAGAC
>NW_025810214.1:0-2009 GCF_022045245.1 Lucilia cuprina
GACTATAGACTAGACTATAGACTAGACTATAGACTAGACTATAGACTAGACTATAGACTAGACTATAGACTAGACTATAGACTAGGCTATATACTAGACTATAGACTATACTGTAGTCCAAACTATAGAGAAGACTGTGGTGCGGCCTTTAGACTCGACTATAGTCCATACTATAGACTAGACTATAGTCCAGAATATAAACTGGACTATAGTCCACGCTATAGGCTAGACTATAGACCTACAGATTAAACTATTGTGAAGACTATAAACTGGACTATAGTTCAGACTATAGACTAGACACGAGTTAAGATTTTAAAAAATACTATAATTCAGACTTTACACTAGACCATTGTCAAGACTAGTCTAGAATACAGACTACACTATTGTCCAGACTAGACTATAGTCCAAACTATAGAGTAACTGAAGTCCAGACTATAAACCAATCCACATTATAGTTTTGACTATAGACCAAATTTAGTTTTTTATTGCTGTATGTAGAGTACTGCGTAGTATGACAAACCTGAAAATCTTACCTTGCCCCCAACGTTGGTTGCGGTTTGATTGCTATATAATTCAATATTGTTATTGCAATAGTTACTAAATATATTCTCACAATATCAGACCGCACACACAACCTCAAAAAAAGTTTCTTAAAGCCAAGGCATCCCAAAAATAAAACTTCCAACAAGAGTAAAACAAATGTTACAAATCAAGACTGTTTGTCAGAACAAATAACCAGCTGGTTTTTGTTTCAGAAATGGAACATAAACTCACACGTCGAAAACTATATATAAAGAACATTTGTTACGTTGCAGTTCAACGCATACCCGGCCTGTTTAGTTGAATAATGGACAGACACTTAAACTGACTCATTAACTGGCTGGCTGTATAGACTACATCATCAACATCATTATTACTTTTGTTATTTATGGTTAAATGAGTTTATTTCCAATAATTTTTTCGTCGTTAAATTTGATTTGTCTTTTGGGTTTAAGTTTGTCGCAAGACAAAAAAAAAAAAAAAAAAAAAAAAACAACAACTACAAGTTTTCAAATTATAAATTAAAAATAACCGCCAAATATGTAGAAAATTAATTAAAGTTTATTTTTATTGTATTATTATGTACATTAAGTGTTTTTATTAAGAGTATTTCTTCTGTGTGGGGGAATGTGTACAAATAGGTTTTTTGTTTGTTAAAGAGAATTGCTGACAAAGTTTTCTGGTTTTGTTTTGCTCGTTTTTGTTTTGTTTACATTTTGTTTAAAGAGTAGAAGAGAGAACAAAAATAATCTTTGTTTTCATTTTATATGGGGGGGTTTCCTGTGTATTTCTTATAATTTGCACTAATAAAACGGTAGATGGCTCTCAGAACAGTTAAACAGCAGAATATTTAAACAGACGTTTATTTTTTAAATTTAAAGAAAAAAGCTTTTTTTAACAAGACTACTAAAAATGATTACTTTTTTCTTTACAGGTAAATTTTTTGGATATTTGACTTTCTTTGGGACAGCAAGTAAGTTAAAAAGAGGAAGGTTATGAAATCTAATCAATAGTTAGTCTTTGGTCCAGTCTATAGTTTGGTCTGTAGTCCGATTAAAGTCAATAGGGTTTGTAGTCTAGTCTAATCTATAGTCTAGACTATAGTTTAGTCTTAACTCCAATCTATAGTCTAGTCTATAGTTTAGTCTATAGCCTAGGCTATAGTCTGGTCGATAGTTAGGTCTATAGTGTAGTCTATAGCCTAGTCTATAGTCTAGTATATAGTCTAATCTATAATCTAGTCTAGTTTTTAGTCTTGCTTATAATCTAGTTTATAGTCTAGTCTATCGTATAGTCTATAGTCTACGCAATATTCTAGTTTATAGTCTAATCTAAAGTCTAGTCTATAGTCTATTCTATAGTCTAGTCTAAATTCTATTCTATAGTCTAGTCTATAGTCTAGTCTATAGTCTAGTCTATAGTCTAGTCTATAGTCTAGTCTATAGTCTAGTCTATAGTCTAGTCTATAG
>NW_025810215.1:0-1019 GCF_022045245.1 Lucilia cuprina
TAGCCATTTTCTAAAAATATATTATGCAACAAATTATATACCAAAACAAATGGCAACTATAATGCAATAAAAAGATATATAAACGACTGCTATAACATGAAAATTATAGATGATATTTGCAACCATATCGGAGCCTTAAATTACCGCATTTTTAAACCTTTACCAATAAATATACCGGTCTATCCAATTTTTGTAAAAATTCATTATGCCACAAATTGTACACCAAAACAAAGTGCAACTGTAATGCTTTAAAATGATGCATCAACAATTGTTATGGCATAAAAACTGTCAATGTTATTTGCAGCCATATCGGAACCTCAAGTCACAGCGTTTTTAAACATAGAACAACAATTCTACCGATCCTTCAAATTGACCATTTTTTAGACGAACACATTATGCCACAAATGATATACCAAATTAAAGTGCAATCATAATGCTTTAAAATGATGCCTAAATAACTGTCATAGCATGAAAACTGCAATGTTATTCACAACCATATCGGAACTTCAAATTACCGCCTTTTTAAACCTGGGAAAATAATTCTACCGATCTATCCAACTGGCCATTTTCTAAAAATACATTATGCAGTAAATTATATACCAAAACAAATGGCAATTTTAATGCTTTAAAATGGTGCATAAACGACTGTCCTAGCATGAAAACTGCCAAAGTTAATTGCAACCATATCGGAACCTCAGATTACTGCGTTTATTAAACATAGAACAATAATTCTACCGATCTATCAAATTGACCAATTCGTAAAAACACACATTATGCTACAAATGATATACCAAATTAAAGTGCAATCATAATGCTTTGAAATGATGCCTAAATGACAGTCATAGCATGAAAACTGTCAATGTTATTTGCAGCCATATCGGAACCTTAAAATACCGCGTTTTTAAAGCTGCGAAAATAATTTTACCGATCTATCCAATTAGCCATTTTCTAAAAATATATTATGCAACAAATTATATACCAAAACAAATGGCAACTATAATGCAATAAAAAGATATATA
>NW_025810216.1:0-1536 GCF_022045245.1 Lucilia cuprina
TAGCAAGAGCCAACGAAGATAAAAAGAAAACAAAACGCAAGAAAAAGAAGAAAAATGATTCCTCTGAGGCCACCGACAAAATCGTCGATATGTATAATGCCATTTATGGCATGCGTCAAGAAATGGATAAAATTCGCAAACCCACAGGCACCCAAGATAATCCGGGACGAACATGTCGTGATTTACATTATGCTCATACACAATTCGAAGATGATTGGTATTGGATTGATCCTAACGGTGGTATGCCCGACGATGCTATTAAGGTTTATTGTAAAATGTCTAGTTATGGAGAAACCTGTATATATCCCGATGTTCACACTTCAGAAAGACCCCTAGTGCCTATGCGCTACTCGAACGAAAAGCAATGGTTCTCTCAAATGCAGGGTGGAGCTAAAATTAGTTATGATGGTGTTGGTGTTGTGCAATTAACTTTCCTAAAACTTTTATCTGAAGAAGCCTATCAAAACTTTACATACTATTGTCGCAACTCGGTGGCCTGGCATGATCGTGCTCAAAACAATTACGAAAAGTCTCTTAAATTTATGGGCGATAATGAAGTGGAAATAACAATAAAAGAGGCAGCGCTCAAACCGAAGGTGATAAAAGATGAATGTGCGGTAAGTTGTAGAAATTTTGAAATAAAAATTTCCAATAATTTTTTCCCCTAATGTTTTCATACTTTTAGAACTCTTATTCGTCCGGTTCTACCGTCTTATTATTCACCACAAAACGTTTGAACTATCTGCCTCTGAACGACTTTTTGCCCTCGGACTATGGCAAAGAAAATCAAGCTTTTGGCTTTAAAGTTGGCCCCGTTTGCTTTAAGTAGTTGTCAATTTTAGTTTAATTAATATTGTTCATTAAATTCTGAAATTTTGAATCTCTGTATACCAAATCTTTTATGTTAGTCTAAGAATACTTAGTCCATGTATATGAAAACAGTTAAGTTTGAATTGTTGACTGCCATTTTGTTTGCTTAAGATAAGTTTTTTTTGATAATTAAAAATGTACGAGCATTTAATAGTTTTTAAGATTTTTTTAATTTAAGCTGAGAGAGTCTGTACAGTTAAGTTAAAGATGAAGAGTTTGTAAATTTAAAATAAAATTTAGAAACAATTTATAAAAGAAATACAAAAATTTATTTTATAGGTCTCTTATTTTTGATGTGTTGGTAATACATTGGCTGAGTTCCCTCACGATTTAGAATAATCGAATTGCAAAGGAAATTTTGTGAACAGACTAGACTATAGACTAGACAATAGACTAGACAATAGACTAGACCATAGACTAGACTATAGACTAGACAATAGACTAGACTATAGACTAGACTATAGACTAGACTATAGACTAGACTATAGACTAGACTATAGACTAAACTATAGACTAGACTATAGACTATACTATAAACTAGACTATAGACTAGACTATAGACTAGACTATAAACTAGTCTATAGACAATACTATAGACTAGACTATAGACTAGACTATAGACTAGACTATAGACTAGACTATAGACTAGACTATAGACTAGACTAT
>NW_025810217.1:0-1294 GCF_022045245.1 Lucilia cuprina
GAACTAGAACTGAACTAGAACTGAACTAGAACTGAACTAGAACTGAACTAGAACTGAACTAGAACTGAACTAGAACTGAACTAGAACTGAACTAGAACTGAACTTGACATTATCATTCAAATTTGTCAATTTGAAATGTAGTTTTAAAGAAATATTAAAACTGTATACGGTACTTATAAACATTTTAGTTTTCATCGTAATGTGTCCTGTTAATATTTCACATAAACAAGTCATATTTTAATATTTTCCAAAAATCCCTCTTTAAATTATCGCTCAAAACCTAAACAACTATTTGCGAACATTTTACGTTATTTTTATGATAAACGATGTAAATGTGCAAACGCTTAAGGCAAAACATATTTTTAATAAACATTTTCCAAATGGTTGAAATTTTTTACATATACAGCTGTTGGCACTGACTAAAATATTCATATCGAATGCAAAAACATACATTTGGGCATTTAGACAAACATTAGAAATTTATTTCATGCCTCAGTACACAGTTTTAAAATTTTGTTTTTCGCATAAAAATTTCCAACTAAATATGTTGATATTTAGAAAAGTACATTTATGAAAATGTCATTTTAATAATGACCACCTGATGCTCAGCATTATTATTTTATCACCATTTATACAGCATGCAGGTTGTTTGTTGTCAGAACTTTGGTAAAATTAGAAATTTTATTTTGAAAATCTCTACATTAAAACTTTAGTATTCAATAGAATATCATCAAAAAAAAAAGTCAACATAATCTTTAACCGAATGAATAGAAGAGGCTACCCAAATATTTTTTCATTGTTTTAAAAACGATAACATAACTTCTAAAACCAAAGGACCACATATAAATTAGTTCACCTGCTGTTAAGCAAATTTAATCAATTTACAATTTAAATAAAGTTTCATCTTTACATTTTCTCACATTTTTTATACGATTGCAACTAGTACGAGAATATTATTTTTTTTTTCAATTGCAAATAAAGCAATGCAGTATGAATGGTGACAGTTGTCAATCAAAGATTGAGAATAGCAAAATGGAACTGGGTTGCACAAAACAATGTGTAAAACAAATGATATTTATGGCGTCAACAAGTGACATTTAAATAAAAATGAACTGGAATTTATATTTAAAATCTCTTAATTGATTTTTAAATTTTGTGTTAAATTTTTACAAAATTATGAATATATTTAAGTTCTAGTTCAGTTCTAGTTCAGTTCTAGTTCAGTTCTAGTTCAGTTCTAGTTCAGTTCTAGTTAAGTTCTAGTTCAGTTCTAGTTCAGTTCTAGTTCAGTTCT
>NW_025810218.1:0-1377 GCF_022045245.1 Lucilia cuprina
GAACTAGAACTGAACTAGAAATGAACTAGAACTGAACTAGAACTGAACTAGAACTAAACTAGAACTGAACTAGAACTGAACTAGAACTGAACTAGAACTGAACTAGAAGCAAAAAATTATGTGTTAACATACTTGAAAAGTATCTACCAGCTTTTAATTCATTTCCATACCTGTTATGCTCTTCTGCTGCTTTTCACGAACTCTGTCTGTGTTTTAAAACGTTTTATCTTGTTAGATACAAATAATTAATTCCAAACGTATGTAACCAGAAAGAATGTATGAAAAAAACTTTTTTTATAAAAAATTGTATACTATTTTTTTATCTCTATAACAATTTTTTCTACAACTTTGGCTGATTGTCATTGGGATGTAGAAGAAAAGAAAAATTTAAACGTAACACGATGTCGACGAAGAGCTTTTAAATGTTTAACTGGTTGGTATAGAGGATTTTTCCATTTTTTTTTGGTTCATCAACGTGCGCCTCTAAAGAGCAGTAGTTCACAACACATGCAGTTATTGTTGGTTGTTGCAGTTGTAGTTTGATGCCACAAGTTTATTGTGTATCTAGATTGTAGCATAAACTGTATGGTGGCAAGATGTATACACATGGTATTACGGCGTTTTAACAATTTTGTCTTCTTTTATTTGTCCTATTACATTTTGCTGTGTTGCAGGTTTGTGTGTGTAATTTACTTAACTGCGCATGTGATTAAATCTACAAAAGAAACGCATTTTTATACAACTGCTTGGGGGTTTTCCTTTTTGTTTCTTATTTGAGACACTTATATATGAAAGTTGTTGCAGTCACATGTATGCTAGAGAGTATTGCGTTCTATCAAGAAATGATTGCAGCGGCAATATGCAGTAGTTGTAATTTTTGTGTAATTTGTTTTTTTTTCTTCTATATTTTTAGTCGTTTTTGCTCTATTGCAGAGAAAATGCTTTGCTTGATTTAACAAAAAAAAAAAAAAAAAATTATAAAAGTCACATATAGAAGGCTTAACATAAATCGGTAGTACAGTGGAAGCTTTTCGCAAGAGACTACAGCACTTGTACAGAACTAGAACAGAACTCGAACAGAACTAGAACAGAACTAGAACAGAACTAGAACAGAACTAGAACAGAACTAGAACAGAACTAGAACAGAACTAGAACAGAACTAGAACAGAACTAGAACAGAACTAGAACAGAACTAGAACAGAACTAGAACAGAACTAGAACAGAACTAGAACACGACTAGAACAGAACTAGAACAGAACTAGAACAGACCTAGAACATAACTAGAGCAGAACTAGAACAGAACTAGAACAGAACTAGAACAGAACTAGAACAGAACTAGAACAGAACTAGAACAGAACTAGAACAGAACTAGAACAG
>NW_025810219.1:0-1989 GCF_022045245.1 Lucilia cuprina
CTAGTCTATAGTCTAGTCTATAGTCTAGTCTATAGTCTAGTCTATAGTCTAGTTTATAGTCTAGTCGATAGTCTAGTCTATAGTCTAGTCTATAGTCTAGTCTATAGTTTAGTCTATAGTCTAGTCTATAGTTTAGTCTATAGTCTAGTCTATAGTCTAGTCTGTAGTCTAGTCTATTGTCTGGTCTATAGTCTAGTCTGTAGTCTAGTCTATTGTCTGGTCTATAGTCTAGGCTATTGTATAGTCTATAGTCTAGTCTATAGTCTAGGCTATTGTCTGGTCTATAGTCTAGTCTATTGTCTGGTCTATAGTCTAGGCTATTGTATAGTCTATAGTCTAGTCTATAGTCTAGTTTATAGTCTGCTCTATAGTCTAGTTTATAGTCTAGTCTATAGTCTAGTCTATAGTCTAGTCTATAGTCTGGTCTAGTCTATAGTCTAGTCTATAGACTGGACAAATATCTACAAAAAACAATTCTACTATAGTCATCTCTATACTATGTATATTAGACCGGCCTATAGTCTATAGTTTGGACCATCGGTCATTTTAGGAATAGTTCATACAATTTCCTTTAAAATATAGAATCTGTAGACATCAATTGAAAACCTTTTTTTCTTAGTTTCTTGTTATACAATTAAGTATTTTCTATTTTATATTCATAATCAAAAGTAATAATGTCATTCCGCTTGTTATTTCGATAACAAATATTTTAATGTATTTAGCTGCCATATGGTGAAATGTGTTTAGTTTTTTTGGTAATAAAAATATTTATAAAATCTAAAACAACAGGAGATTGTTATGAAAAGCAAATAATAATAGTTATTTTTGTACAAAACATTACTATTTTAATGTGTGCAATTTGATGAACTAAATTGTTATATAATTTCGTTATGAGGTCTTGTATATTTATATTCATGGGCAATGTGTTTTTTCATTGCAAAGAAATTCTGTTTAAATAATCTTTAACATAACTAAAGCTAAATTAATTGGGGAAGTAGAAGTTTTTGTTAGTTATTTGCAGGTTTGCTAATATTTTAATAAATTTAAAAATAAAGCAAATATTTACACAATCCCATAAACCATAAACTTTTGCAATTTAAATTCTGTTTGGTTCCTTTATTAAAATTTTCTATTTAAATTTGTAATAAAAATTTCCCTTTAAATTTGCATTTACATCATGCAGCATCATCTAACCAAAATACTATTAATAAAATATTCTCTATCGTTATAAATAAAACCCAAAAATCTATAAATAATTTTCTACATTTATTTTACTCAACCGAAAAATAAAATGTAAACAAGACATGAATATTCATGTAAAACAGCAATCAAATTATTAGTTAGTTAAAGGAAGTGACTCACACCCCAGAAAAAGCAAAAAAACAAAAAAAAAGTCAAACATAAGAACTTCCCTAAGTGTTCGACTAGTATTATGGCCCAACTCCTATTGCAAAATGTGACTGATATTAAAGTAGGAGAGAAAAAAAAAAGAAACAAACAAAATGCCTGCAAACAATTTAATTTTAAATTTGTAATATTTGATATTTAACAGTAACAATAACACTAAATAGAAAATAGAAAAGCGTTCAAATAATAACAATATGTAAAAATAGGGCGGTATTTTTTTTCGGAATTTTTAAAAAAAGCAAGACCATTGTAAAAAAAAAAATAAACTTCTAGCCTGTCCTATAGAATAGACTACAGAATAGAATAGTCTATAGTATAGTCTATAGTGTAGTCTATAGTATATTCTATAGTCTAGTCTATAGTCTAATCTGTAGTCTATTCTATAGTCTAGTCTATAATCTAGTCTATAGTCTAGTCTATAGTCTAGTCTATAGTCTAGTTTATAGTCTAGTCTTGTCTATAGTCTAGTCTAGTCTTGTCTATAGTCTAGTCTATAGTCTATTCTAAAGTCTAGTCTATAGTCTAGTCTATAGTCTAGTCTATAGTCTAGTCTATAGTCTAGTCTATAGTCTAGTCTATAGT
>NW_025810220.1:0-2077 GCF_022045245.1 Lucilia cuprina
ACTAGACTTTAGTCTATTCTATAGACTAGACTTTAGTCTATTCTATAGACTAGACTTTAGTCTATTCTATAGACTAGACTTTAGTCTATTCTATAGACTAGACTTTAGACGATATTATAGACTAGACTTTAGTCTATTCTATAGACTAGACTTTAGACGATATTATAGACTGGTATACGGAAACAATATTCTATTTTATATACTACCATAAATTCTAGTCTCTGCCTATTGTATTGACGGAAACTGGTATTGTCTAACTCAACAAATGATTGTTGTTGTTATCATATGATAGTTTTTGTTTATTAAATCAAATGACAAGATAATACTTACTTTTCTATTGGTCACGCTTATTTAAACAAATATTTGCCAATGCAATTATACGGAATATAAAGGATTAGTTATAACAATTTTTGAATGAAATTAAATGGAATTATATTAAAAGAAGTGTTAAAAATAACATCATGTCATACTAAATCCATCCACAGCTGTGTTTCGCCACTAATAAAGTTGTGCAAATTGAAATTTGTGATTAAATAAAAAAAATAAAAATTATAAAGATGTGAATAATAATGAAGTGAAATTATCAAGTTTCGCGCGTGATTATAAAGATAATGTCAACTAATTGTCAGGGTTATATTGTTATGGTGTTATACTTTAACTATAAATATATACACATGTACAGTGGGGATTAAAAGTAATATACAGTTAAAATATAAGATTGATAAAAGAGATTCCCAACATAATGCAGAGCATATTTAATGTATCGCTAATGTGTCACTGGTCGTATACATAATATTATGATTTAACAGAATGAAAATTTATCATACGTCTTTCATAATTATCAGTGCGCAATATTTTTTGTTATATTTTTACAAATTTGTTTATTAAAAACATTTTTAACCAATTAAAGCTATAAATAAACATTTCAAAAAATATTTTGCATTTTGTTGTCTTTTGAATTCACGAATCTATGACGTAAATACCAAACTTTTTTACAATATTTTTTTAATAAATTTAATGCTTATATTAGATAAATGTTGTTATTGCATCATTCTAAAAAAATTGTAAAAAAAATCTTGTCTAACAAAAAAATGTCTTTTAAAGATAAAGAACCAAAAATTCTTATGCATTTGTATTCATAGCTACAGTTTGCCATCGCACATTTTCACTCACTTTTCTTTCCTTTCCTCTTCTTCTCGGCAACTAACGTCAACACTGCTTTTCAATAATATAAATGCCATTGTCACGGTCAATAAGTGAATGTTTTATAGAACCTTTTCTTTATGTGATTTTCTCTTTTCAGAATTATTTTCCTATTCATTCACCGAACGAACCACTCTTTCAAAATGTAGGTAAAGGTTAAGAACAGTATTTTTTCTATACATTTCAAATTAAATCTTTTTATTTATTATTTTTCTAATACTTAAGGAATTTTCTATTATACGAGTAGTTTTCTAAAGACAACTGCCACTTAAATTAAATACTTTTATTAAATATTTGCGCACAGGATGCAGATAAATAAAAAGTGGAATTTTAATTTCACAATTTAAGTTCTAGGCAAATAAAGATTATTTAAATGTTTATTATTTCTTGCACATGGCATTTTTAGCTGCTTTTATTGTTTTCTACAAGAGAATGGCTCTAGTTTTGTTCTAGTTCTGTTTTAGTTCTGTTCTAGTTCAGTTTTAGTTCAGTTCTAGTTCAGTTCTAGTTCAGTTCTAGTTCAGTTCTAGTTCAGTTCTAGTTCAGTTCTAGTTCAGTTCTAGTTCAGTTCTAGTTCAGTTCTAGTTCAGTTCTAGTTCAGTTCTAGTTCAGTTCTAGTTCAGTTCTAGTTCAGTTCTAGTTCAGTTCTAGATCAGTTCTAGTTCAGTTCTAGTTCAGTTCTAGTTCAGTTCTAGTTCAGTTCTAGTTCAGTTCTAGTTCAGTTCTAGTTCAGTTCTAGTTCAAGTCTATAAAATAAACTAAAATCTAGTCTATAGAATATTCTAAAGTCTAGTCTATAGAATAAACTATAGTCTAGTCTATAGAATAGACTAAAGTTTAGTCTATAGAATAGACTAAAGTTTAGTCTATAGAA
>NW_025810221.1:0-1144 GCF_022045245.1 Lucilia cuprina
CGAGTAAGATTTCAAATTACATAGATCCAAAATCAAAAAATATCAAAAGAAAACATAACATTTAGTAGAAAAACCCATCCCTAAAATCATTTGGTCAAAATTTGCCAAAAAAAATATTTTGATAAATTCCAAAATCCAAAATTGATTATAAGAAATGACAAAAACAAACAAAAAAAATTAAGAAAATAGTCGACATCACGGAAGTTAAAGATATTAAGAGGATGCATCAGCATGGAGCTGTTAGTAAAATTTGAGAATTATTCATATAAAAATGAAAATAGAATCTACTGATGCCCCACGTTGGGCGCCATTTAAATTTATGTAACGAATCTGACCTATGGCTCTAACTGAAAAGGGCTATGCTACCTAAATGTACCGGCCGTGCTCAGGGAAATTGGGATGGTGTTCTTGTCCCTTCCCACAAAGACTTAGTTTCACCACATTAATCAAAAAGTTAGGTAGCTACTTTAAATATCGACCAAAACAAAAAAATTATTAATCAAAATGAAATTAAAAACCGAAGAAATGGTTGAAGCAGCTTGGCCGAAGAGGTTGAGATGTTATCCCCTCTTCAAATTTCTTCACCCACCCAATACCTTGCTATCTATGTTTAAAATAATTCCCAGATAGCCCAAAAATTCACCTACCTACTACTGACCTTAACCTTTCATAAAATTAAAAATTCAAAAATTTAGCAATTCATTTTCTCATATAAAGTTATATTCATCTCATATTCAAAATTCGAAATAAATTTATTAAACATTATATGTTCTTATTAAATATGTATTAAACAAAATTTTAAGTATATAGTTAAGTATTAGTTAATCATGTATGAAAAAATTTAAATTTTAATTTAACATAGAACTGTAAAAAAAATGTATTGTTTACATGTTATTTTTCAATATTTTTGTTTTGTTTACATGTTAATAACCTAAAAGATACACATAAACACTCAAGGTCGTTATGTTAAATTTAAATATTATAAATAATCAAAAGTAAATAATGTTATTAACAGAAAACAATAAACCAGTTGAAAAAATTCAAAATAATGTCAATGAAAATAAATGTTATTAACAATTAACAGAGATTACCAAGAAAAATCAATTAATTTCTGTACGTAAATGTTAATAACATAAAATTCTAA
>NW_025810222.1:0-1543 GCF_022045245.1 Lucilia cuprina
ATAAATAAATAAATATTCATTTAATTTAATATTTATTGTTCTAATTAATAATCAACGTTATAAGTAAATATATGTGGACTAGAAAATAAATATATATAAAAACTCTCCAACAATATAAAACACACACTTCAGCATTATAGTTGAAGACTAATTGGCATTGTTAAGGAAATGTAAAATTATTTACTAATAATTAAATATACCTTCGCTAAACAATTCACAAAATAAAAAAATATTTCCTTATTAAATTGTTTTATTTTTCAATTTTACATGAAATGTTGATAAAAACAGAAAGTAAATAAAAATACATTTTAATTTATTTTAAATTATAAAAGCAATTTGTAATTGTTGGTAGCAAGCAAACATATTTATTTACATAAAGATGCCCAAAACATCAATGAATTTTCGTTAAAAGATGATGAAGATGACTAGAAATTTATTGTCGTTGCTATTGCTACGGCTGTTTATTGTTATAATTTATTAAGGGGTTTGGGTGACTTGTTTGTTTTGTTGGGCTTGTTAAAAGGACTACTACTTCGACTGCCAACTTGACTGAGTCCTTTGTGACAGTATCTCGTGTAATGCTTAACAGTATTACATGTTGACTTATGAGTGTTGCTACAACATAAAATACAAAGATATTATTCCCTTAACTAAGATTTTAAATTATACACTTTTACACATTTACTTACATATACATACATACATAGAAATTTAATAGAAACATTTAAACTTACACACATACATAACTATGGCCTTAAAAACAGAATTGAAAATGTAGAATAATATAAACAGTTTTGTATGTAAATGTAGTTGTAAATATCGTACTATGTTTAAATATCCAGCAGATTTTCAAAAAGTTAGTGCATCATTATGTCGAAAACTCTAACCATTTTTTAGTCATTTAACATGTCACTTCAACTTTCATTACATATTACTAGTGGGAATTTAGTTAACTCACTAGCAGTAATCGATTGCAAAACCAATTCTCGCTTTTTAATTAAAGTGAAGAGCACTATTTATCATTAGAGAATGAATTTATCTCTTCATAAAAACTTAAATAATTTAAAAACTGACACCACGTACTGCAAGATATTTGCAAATTTATAATTTGATGTATACGGCAGAGCGGGAAACTACCAATTTATTTATTTAAAGCAACAAAATATTCGTATAGAATTTATGGAGAAATATTTAACAATGTACATACAAGAGAGTTTTTAGAATTACATAAAAATTATAACATAATAATTCAGATATTCTTCTCCTCATTCGACACTTCATTAACTGACATCCTAAGAATAGAAAAATAATTTAGAGTTTCTGCTACATCATAGTTATTAAAGGTCGGCACAATATATCCTATACATTACATACACTATTAGAAAATTATAACGTTAATCTATTTTAAAGCGATTCTTTCTGATATAAATTAAGATTGCTTTTGATATAGCTATAGACTATATTAAGTTAACTTAAAGCAAAATAAATTACCAACAAATTTACTGCTATTTTTACACCCCCAACTGTTCTATACTAAATATAC
>NW_025810223.1:0-1729 GCF_022045245.1 Lucilia cuprina
AAACTATGAGAATATTTAAACTATTTTTTAATAATTAATATGTCAATCAGTACAGGATATTATAGGTCGAATGGATGATAATAAATATACATATTAATATCGACATATATACATTTTGATTTGCTTAATCCCACATAGAAATGTAAAGCTATTTTCTTTTCAAACAGATTATTCAAACACACGAAAATTATTTTGATATAATGAGTTTTTTAATTTGATAATGACAAAATATATATAAATCTAATTCACTTGATACACTTTAAAATTCCATTGAATTCTATGTACATATACATGTAAATAACAATCACCTTAAATACTGAGGAATTTTAAATATTCTAATCTTGATAAATGGATTACATCTCCATATTTTCACGTTCTATTGAAAGAAACCAATAGAAAAGAAATGTCGCCACAGAGCACGCAATACAAATATCCTTAGGAAAAGAAACATGAGAAGCACCATAATGCTACATTTCTTAAGTAATATCTTGGACCAGTTTATTGTTGATTTAGTATTTAAGTTTTATATTTTCGGAGGAATCAGCTATTGCAATTTACTTCATATATTTTGATGTTTTTTATTATTTTTATTTATAAAATTTTGCTTCTTATTGAAAATAGATGTGTTCCTTTACTTGTCATGTTTGCAGGTTTATACCAGAAATTGTAAAAGAGAACAAAATTGAGAAATAATATTAGTTTTTTCTTTGCCAGAACTCTGGCTATAACCAGAAAATTTTTTCCTGGAAAATAGAAAAAAAATTGTCAAATAAATTATTTGTTTAAAAAGTACATTGAAAACAAAAAAATTTTGAAATTTTTTATTTATTGAAAGAGAAATTTAGTTTTTTCTGTTCCCGTACTTTTTACAAGTACGAAGAGAAAATTCATTAATTCTCTTTCGCCAGAAAAGTTATGGAACAAAGCTAATATTTAATTTGTAGAAAAATTTTATTTTATTATTTGACAATTTTAAAATTACTCGTTTAAAAAAAGTTAAACACATTGTGCCTAAATATAAAATTTACACACAATAGATGTAATTATAAACTTAAAATGTCTATTTTATGGGAAACATGTTTATGAATAACAAAATACTAAATTTTCTATGTAGTTTTACAGTCAAAATGATGTGATTAATTGTTATAAAAATTTTGTGCTTAAATTTACACATTTTCTGTAATTTTCCCTAATAACTTATCCCCCTTTAGAAGTAATTCTACATGCATTTTTTAGAGTGTACAATAAAGTTCAAAATTATTACTAAATGGCCAAATTTGAGCACAAATTTAAAAAATCTATATTTTCCCCTTGTAAATGCACTTGGAAACATCAGAGCCGTTGCGGCACTGTTAACGTGACATAGTTTTACAAGCCATAGAAGAATTCTAGATGGAATAAAAGTTTTGTTCTTCACACCACGATATCAATAGGTGCTGGATAAAATGTAACATTTATATTTCGTATATCATTTCAAAATCTAGACATGTATTAACAAGATGATGGAAACACCATCACTCACACTACTAAAACAAAACTTTTGTCGAGATAATAAAAAGGTTTAAAAAAAATAAGCTTGCTGGTGGAGGGTATTTAAGATACGGCTCATTGTTTATTTGTCACGAGTAATTACTCAACAATAGTAAACCACATTTATGGCGGCAACTTGTATGTAGGTTTGAGTCGACAAACTTATTTTTTTGCAACTATTGCAAAATTTAGTACTATT
>NW_025810224.1:0-1916 GCF_022045245.1 Lucilia cuprina
TAGTCTAGTCTATAGTGTAGTCTATAGTCTAGTCTATAGTCTAGTCTATAGTGTAGTCTATAGTCTAGTCTAGTCTATAGTCTAGTCTATAGTCTAGTCTATAGTCTAATCTATAGTCTAGTCTATAGTCTAGTCTATAGTCTAGTCTAACGCCTAGTCTATAGTCTAGTCTATGGTCTAGTCTATAGTCTAGTCTATAGTATAGTCTACAGTCTACTATATAGTCAAGTCTATAGTTTAGTCAATAGTCTAGTCTATATTCTAGTATATAATCTAGTCTATAGTCTAGTCTTTAGTATAGTCTACTGCCTAGTTTATAGTCTTGCCTACAGTCTACTCTGTAATTTAGAATTTTGTCTATCTAGTTTGGACAAGTTGTCTCGTCCTTACAATGATAATCCTTATTTAAATAAAAACAATTGGCAACACCTCTTTCTTATTAATTCTGAACAATTAATATCCCTGCATATGAGACCTCTAATAAAAACGTAAAATTTTTATTTTATTTATTTCATATTCCTTACTAGTACATTGGTTCTGTTTAAGTCTAGAGCGGAAATTAAAATTCTTCATTTATGTCAATTGCCACCCATCCATGCCCCACTAGACAGAGTTCTAAAAAACAAAAATTTAATTGATATAAAAAAATCCTTAAATTCTCATCCTTTCACAAAAAAAATTATTTCATTTTTGAATTTTTAAGTTGAAATAAAAAATTTTAACAATTAATTCATTCATTCAATTTGTAAACATAAACATGAATACATGTAGTATTAACATATATAGATAAATACACATGTACAAATAAACATATGTATGTTAATATGTGGAGACAGGGTGCAAAAAACTTAAAAGAAATAAATAAACAATTGCAAAGTGCCATTTGGAAATTTAGGGAAAATTTAATTTAATACGTTGGATAAACCATAAATCTTACAGGAAAATTTTTAACCTAATAGCTTGCATTTTTAAAGTGTTTAGAAAAGCTTTGACATCAAAAATTCTTTTCGTAACAATCATTTTCCTATGAATTAATTTTCTTTAAAATGTTAATAACCTTTTCCTATTAGCGTTTTCCTAATGGGGTCTCTAGAGTATTCATTGTCATTGACATGTTGTAAACGTAGTTTTATTAAAACTCAAAAAATTTCATATTGTGGGTGTTTGAAAAGCATTAAACTTTAACTTCTTCTTACTGGTATATACTTTGTGAAATACGTATAAATATTTTGAAAAAATACATCAACAACATCTTTACTCATATACATATTACGTACACATGTATGGGGGGAAAGAAAGAAAATACCATTTAAATAAGGGATTGTACATTATTGACAAACAAAAACAGAAGAAAATTAAACGGTTTTAAATATTTTCCATATGAACATCATCATACATGAGAGTAATAATATGACGACATTGACTTTGATGACAATGCAGTTTAAAGGAAAATGTGTACAGTGCTCGCAATAAGAATAGAACTCGTAACTAGAACAGAACTAGAAAAGAACTAGCACAGAACTAAAACAGAACTAGAACAGCTCTTGAACAGAACTAGAATAGAACTAGAACAGAACTAAAACAGAACTAGAACAGAACTAGAATAGAACTCGAACAGAACTAGAACAGAACTAGAACAGAACTAGAACAGAACTAGAACAGAAATAGAACAGAACTAAAACAGAACTAGAACAGAACTAGAACAGAACTAGAACGGAACTAGAACAGAACTAGAACAGAACTAGAACAAAACTAGAACAGAACTAGAACAGAACTAGAACAGAACTAGAACAAAAATAGAACATAAATAGAACAGAACTAGAACAGAATAGAACTAGAACAGAACTAGAACAGAACTAGAACAGAACTAGAACAGAACTAGAACAGAACTAGAACAGAACTAGAACAGAACTAGA
>NW_025810225.1:0-2082 GCF_022045245.1 Lucilia cuprina
TAGACTATAGACTAGACTATAGACTAGACTATAGACTAGACTATAGACTAGACTATAGACTAGACTATAGACTAGACTATAGACTAGACTATTGACTAGCCTATAGACCAGACTATAGATACTCTATAGATAGTCTATAGCCTAGCCTTTAGTTTAGACTACGGTCTAATCTATAGTCTAGTTTATAGTCTAGTCACTTGTCTAGCCTATAGTGTAAACTTTAGTCCAGTCTTTAGTTTTTTTTTCTAGGGTCTATTCTATATTCTAGCCTAAATCTATTTAAAGTATAGTCTATAATCTAATCTATAATCTAGTCCATAATCCAGACTTTGAACTATACTTAAGTTCTTACCATAAAATATAGACTCGACTTTGGACTAGTCTATAGACAAGACTATAAAGTAGTCAACAGACTAGACAATTTTAAAATTTATTAAAGAAAGACAAAAAAAAAAAACTTGGGAAACCAGACTGCTATGTGGGGAATGTTTCGAATAATATTAAAAATATAAAGAAATACAGGTTTTATATAAAAGAAACATTCTATTAGTTAATTTTGCATTAATTTTTTTTAAAAAGAATATTAATATTAAAATGTTTTTAAAACTAGATAATATAAAACTTTTTCTAACGTATTATTGCATTTAAATTTACATAATTTTCTCTCTTTGCTTAATAAATGACATAAGTTCTAACTAACAATTTGTTTAATAAACTTAAATAATAAAATTAACATTTAAATGTTAATTTTGTGATTTAAATACGAAAACTAGCATAAAAATGAACTTTGTAAAGTAAATTTTTAAAATAGTTTGTTTTTTATTACTTTTACATTTAGAATTTTGTTTTTCAAAAATATTGAAGGTTTTCTGTATTAAATGAGTTAAATGAACTTTTTATTAAACTTCGGATTGAAGCAAATATTTTAAACAATAAATAAAACATTTAAATAATAAATAAAAAAAAATTATGAAAGTTTAGAGAAATGAAAAACAAATAATATAATTAAATTAATACAAATAACAATAAACAATGTATGTTTATAAATATTCATTTATTCTACATTTTAACAAATTAAACTTTTATTAAACTATTGTTAAACATAAACACTAACTATAAAAGTTAATAGCACAATTTATTGTTTATAAACATTTTAACGCTTTGTAATCAAATTGTATTTAAACAAAAATCACGTGCTTGTCAAACACTTGTTATTATTAATAACACTTTAATTGTTAACTAGTCAACTGTTTTTTTTTTAATTTAATTTTATTTCATTTTATTTTAAATTTCATGCAATTGATTTAACTGTATTTGTTTAATTTCATTTAATTGATTCTTATTATCAATATCTTAACAAGTTTCCCCCTTGTTTATTAAAAATAATAATTATTTTAATATAATATTAACATACAATTTTATTAACTTTGGGCTAAAGGTTAATTTTATTTAGAAATTTCACAATAAATTGAAACTTTCTGTAACAAAAATGATTTTCTGAAAACAAATTTATTTAAAGACTTTCACAAAGAATTTATATAAAAAAAAGTTTTCGTAAAATTCAACTTTATAATAAACTTTGTTAACAGAAAACTTTCTCAAAAAGCTTTTCCTTTCTATAGAAATATCTTCTAAAAGAAAATATTCTTAAGAAATTTTGCTGAAAACAACTTTCAATAGAAACTTTTCTAGAAAAAATCTTTCAAAAGAAACTTTCTAGGAGAAAACATTTAAAGTAAACTTGTCTTTAAGAAAACTTTCTGCATAAACTTTTCTAGATGAAAACTCTAAAAAAACTTTCTAAACAGGAAAGAAAACTCTCTAAAGGAACTTTTCTTTTAGACAACTATCAGAGTAAACTTTTCTAGAAGACAACTTTCTAAAGAAGCTTTTTTAGAATAGAATATTCTGAAGAAACTTTTCTAAAATAAAATTTTGAATAACAAAACTTTCTAAAGAATATTTGGACAATTTTCTATGGAAAGCTGCTGAAGAAGAAAACTTTATAAAGAAACTTTAGTTATATAGTTATATAGATAGATAGATAGATAGATAGATAGATAGATAGATAGATAGATAGAT
>NW_025810226.1:0-1289 GCF_022045245.1 Lucilia cuprina
CGTCCTAAAACCGATTGGGTTAAGGTATACAACATATCCTGCTTTGTACACAGACCTGTTCGAAGAGAGAATTATCCAACCCATTAGATATAGGATATATCAGTCCTTAAACCAACATTCTCTGCTCGCAAATTTGGGTTTTAACCACTTCAACTACGTGGGCCCGAAGTAAACCCAACCAACTGACCGGCCAGGACATAGTCCTGCGGTCAACTGGCTATCCGTAGTACCAGATTATGTGGTGCTCTGGTTCGGCCTCTTCTCAATCTATGCAAGGGCTAAGCCAGGCAGTAGACTGTAATACCAATTTATAGTCCCGGCTGTTACCAACACCACTAGGTTGGTAACACGTTTGTTCCCCGGGATTGCAATAACACCAAGGTGAAGGCTTCACCAAGGTAACATGTCCCCGGGGGAAAATAATATATAACAGTGAAATTAGGCATAAACATGTTTCATACCCATAACCTAAATCAATTTGAAAAATTTTATAAGGATCGGCCCAAATTTGAGCCTACCCGCCATTAAAAGTTCCCATCAGAAAATTACTAAAGGTCTAACTATAATACGCATACACTAGCTTAAGTCAGCTTAAGCAACTGTGCCGGCGTTTCGTGTACGGCGTGAAGGGGTGAAAGACAAGGATGTACTCCGAGAGAGCTCTAAGCTACCTCAGCTTTTAGATATAGGTGACGACTACTACTACTACTCGCAATCACCAGATAATAATAACAACACCATTATAGCAAATCCCAAAAAAGATGAAGTAGAGCAAATGGTGAAACAGGTGAGTAAAAACTACCTATTACTAAAACAAGTAATATTACTATATTCGGCTGTTTTAAAAACCAGTTTTTATTTATTTTGTATCTCTTCACACATGTCACACATAACATACACACAAACAAATATAAACTGTAACAGAAAGAAATATTAACCGTTGTACTGTAATACCGCCGTCAAACTCTATTACCACCCTCAAACAAATATCAGATGTATTACCAACATATTACTGCTTTATCACCTTGTTCTTGTTATACCCACTTACCTTTGTAAGAACAGAACAGCATCCAAACATAAAAAAATACACAGCTGAATAAAACCAAATACATCTCCATACGCACATGTACATCTTTATCCAATTCAGCAAGGGTAGAATAGCCGTAGAAAGTGTCTGAAAACCGTCCCACAGGGAAACATATGGGGGAGGGTAGTTCTTAGTTTTGAGCTCAAAGTAAACCCGTCCAGGAATAGCCAACTTGTGATGGCCATTTCCTCCAGACTAAAAA